>NW_025778548.1:0-21943 GCF_021130785.1 Homalodisca vitripennis
GTGGACTTTCCGGAGAGTCCTAAATGGTACAAGGCTCAACAATTTCTCAAACTACTTCACTTAATTGCAGATGAAACCGACTCCTCAGAACTCTCAAGTTTCATTCTAGTGTGGAAAATACTCGCGTTGTGATTCAATATTCATTATTATTATGAAACGACTGTGGGTAACGATCCGTTTGTGGTAAAAACAAAGAGTTTGTGGCATACTCGATTCCATGAAACATTGATGATATCACTTTTAATGAACTGAGATATTGTCAGTACCCAAATTTAATATACTAGACATTGAGGTTTGAAGTGAAAGCAACGACAGTTATCGATCATTGTGCCTTCCTAATCCTCTAGATGAGGGATATAAAAAATATTGGCTGTGCGTATAAAAAATAAAAACTTTAAATATGAATATTACCAAACAGCAATTACAAGCGTGAACGGTATCTCGTTAAAGATTTTTCAGAATTTACTGTTTTTTGTTGTGCAATTTTCGATTTGTGTTCGTAGGTTTGGCTATGACTCATTGTCGATAAATTAATGTGCTTATTATTCATATTTTAGTTGTTATAAATGGGAAAATTCACAATTGGTATTTATTAATAATAATTTTGCTCCTTCATGGTGATATTAAGTGCAACATACGCACTCTTCCTTCATGTTGTTTGTGTTGTTTATAGTCAACATAATTTTACATCCTCAACATGGGATGGGAGCACACATATAGCTCACGCAATACCAAAACAATAAACAAAAATAAAATTTATTACTTATTCGCCACAATCATCTGATCAAACCGTTACTAAGCTTAGAATTATTTAAATATTACACATGAGGAAAAGTGGTGAATTTCATAAAGATTGAACCCACTGGAGCAACAACTTTCGTTTGAAGATGACAGTGAATACGATTTAAATGATTTATATGGTTTGGAGAAGGAATGAACTCATCTGAAGAGATCCTAACATCCAGGAAGACAATTACACTTATTACAATTCGAATTCGGAAAAATAATTGTTGTCAAACATTTGATGAATGTTTAGAAATTAATGCATCTTTTAAAAAAGACATTGAAGACTATATTACGAGGATACAACTGTTAAATGGGTGTAATTATAAGGTTGAACGCGGACGATTACATGTATTAGAGCATGATGCTGAAGTAAGGAAGAGAGATTTTGTATGAATTAAAACATCCGGAAGAGTTCAAGATGTAAAATACTATCGAAAGGAGAAAATATGAATAGATATTCATCCGCAATGGTTGAACATTGAAACTATGCTATTATATCTTATCCCAGAAACCTTTGAACCACATTATTATGACGTAATTTAAAAATATAGGATCTTTTATATCGTGTTTTGTTATTTCTTGGCATATCATTCTGTGACCTGGCTCTGATTTGAACTGATTAAAATGGAGTTTATTATAGATTTTCATGGTTTTAAAAAATGTTCTCCAACGAATAGGACGGAAAGTTGAGAGTCAAAAAAGTGTAAAGAATGTAGTTTTTTGGTTGTTTTGTTTTTTATTGCCATTTATTCTTTTTTTTTTTTTTATTTTTTTTTTTTTATCTTTTAATAGTGAAAGAACTAGCTCATTATTTCCTACAGATGCACAAAGTATATGAACTTCATCTGTTTCAACGCCCATGTTATTTTGATGAACTTCCTCATTACTTTCCAAAACAAGTAATTTGGTTAGATAAGAAAAATATCATGGACTGTTTTTGGGGTGTTTTAGGGATCAGGTTGTGGAGAATACAATTAACTGAAGGTTTTATATTTAAAAATTTGGAATTTAAATGGTAAAGTTTTACGTTGAAAGGAAATGAAAAACAGAAGTTTAATACTAATTTACTAATCAGATTTTGATGTTAAATGTTGTGAATTTAGAAGATCTCGGTTGTCACGTGTTTAGCATCTTTTAAGATCTTATTTCTTCCAGCCATCCTTGATGAAAGAATGTAATTTCAATCATACCTTTCACAACTGTGCTTATGTTAATGTTTAATGGTTTGTTAAATATGGTTTTGTAAAACAAAAAATTGGTGGATGGAAAGAGTTGAAAATAGTAAAAATTTTGGCTATTAAAGAAGTGTTACTATAAAGGATACAAGAACATGGACAGTGGAACTTGTCAAGTGTCCTTCCAAAAGAGTTTATAGTAAACCACTCTGAAAGGACGTGGAAAAACGTGTATGATAAGCTTCCGGATAAAATGGAAATATGATGTGGCTATTTTATTAAGTATGAAGTGTACGGGACATTATCCAGATAATACAAATTACTCCGAAGAGAAGGCATTGCAATTATTGTCTAACCCAAGAAGGTTGCATCATTCATCTGTTACAAAGTTCATAGATAAATGAACTCTATTGTGAAATAAAATTGGACAGTATTGGCTTGTCGGTCTTATTGTAAACAATGATGACAGAAAACGGCTACCGATGAGTGCTGTGACTGTTCAATTTCAGTAAAAAAGGATTTAATTATAACGTCAGGATTTTACCGATCAAAATGTTTAGAATATATTGTTTGCTGTGGATGCGGGTGGGCAGTCAGATAACTCAAGTCTCACCATAAGACATGTAAATTTTATTACATAAAATTAACAATCCTGACTGTGAAATGAGCAAGTTTAGAAATGAAGATTATAGTAATTATGATAAATATAAGAAATCTGTTTTTGGAAACAGAAGAAATGATGAGAGCAACTTTCATGCGTTGGCCTAAATCTTACCACTTCTGTGGCAGGTGAAAAGAAAATGGTACAAAATCAGGATTATTTCTACACTGGAGATGGTGTTGCAACTACGTGTATCAGGCTGTGGCGTTACACTGGATCCACTGGTCACCAAAGTTGATCCGCAAAAAGAGAACACAAGAAAGGTTCTCCATTTTGTAAACTTGTGTAAATAAGTGTAAAATAAATAGTATTTATGTGTAAATATATTTTCGTTATTATTTTCACTTTTGTTATACACCTCATGATGAATACATTAAGAGTAAAAGAAGCAGGTATTAGCAAGAGGTTAAAAAAATTTTATTTGCATAAACAAGCACGTAGGAATTTTTACATACTCGTTCATGTTGAAACGTAAGGGTATTAATGATCTGCTATCAAAGCTGATTTGGGTGGAATATGCATTCCATTTCAAAAACAAAATAAGGGTTTTAAATTATATTAATGACAATCATTAATTGTTTCAGTAAATTTGCGAGTGCTTATACCGTTGAAAGTCCTAAAATGGGGTATTGAAATTGAGTGTAAAAGCTCTTAAAACCAATATTATTAAAAATATCCTATGAAACATTTTTTCAGGACTGGACCAAGGAAAAACTGTATGGTTCAATTCTAGAGTTAAATCGTTACTAACTAAAGTTATAACCATAGATCATGATCATAACTTTCTCAGTTTAAAAAAAGATGTAGATCGTTGAAAGGTTTAACTCGCACACTGAAAAGTAAAATGGTGGCAGTGCGTTTAGTGAAACAAGGTAGTTACCGCTCGGCTCGGTTTATTACCAAAGCTTGTAAATGTATATAACAAGTACTGTTCACAGAACTATAGGAGTCAAACCTGTTGATGTAAACATATCTAAATGGTGAGAGATTTTTTATTAAGGGGATTGTTAAAACCCGTTTTAAAAACGTCACTCAGCTTAAAACAAAGATTCAAAGTTGGTGATCAAGTTAGAGTAAAGCAAAAAATCTAAAGTGTTTACTAAAAGGCTAATTTTCCTCAATGGAGCAATTTGAAATATATACTGTATATAAAGTACAGTTTAACGAAACCCTATTACATATAGATTAAGAGATGATAAAGGCAAAAGTCATTAATGGGAGGATTCAATCAAGAGGAACTAAGCAACAACAAATTACAAAGAACACGTATTTAGTAGAAAAGATTTGTTAGGAAAAAAGGTGATAAAGTTTTTAGTGGCGTTTGGTTAGGATTTGATAAAATCACATGACAGTTGGAGTTGATATAGTAGATCTTCGTATAGGATAAGTTTGAAAAAACAAAAAAAATATTTGTTCTGTTATAAATTTAGATCATGATAATAAAGGGAGAAGAATTCAGAATACAAAAAACATCATGGTAAATTTATACCTAATTCTAATAAAGGAATGTATAATTTGCGGTCCGTTCCAACTGCGGAAAAACTAACGAACTTAATGTTTAACATTTATTATTTTCTCGGCAAGGTCTGTTTTTTTGAGAATATTATATATATTCTCGAAAATCATTGAATCAATCAAAAGTAAATGAGTTTTTATGTAATGTGTGTTTAAAAAAAACTTCCTAAAATTGGATACTTTTCGGTTTTCAGACAACTGATTGAAGTCCCACACCCAAGTGAAGTTGAAACTGGAAATTCCCATAATGATTTTTGATGAATGTAGCTTGTGGTAAAACAAACTAATATAGAAAAAATTGACTTCTCCATGGGAAGGACATAATGATGTTGATTTCACGTTTTTTTATATTTGTCAAACGTACAGTTACAATTCCAAAAACAGTTGGTACGTGATTGAATGCTAAATTTTATAGTTGTTGTTTCAAACAAGATGTATCGTCAACTGTGCAAACATATCTACCATGATCATGTAAAACCCCTGACATGAGTTTTCGGATATATTTAAAAAACTATTTGCTTTTAGGGTATGGGATCAAGGAAACAATAAACTTTATTGTTATCGATAGAGAAAGTCAAGTTAAATAAAGGCCGGTTATCGATCAGGATTTGATACGTTTGTAAACAACTTAATAAAGGTGAAGGTTACAAATCGTTTTGCACTTTCATTTACATCCCTTCAGTCGATGTTTGACGAACAAGGAGTAAAGATGGAGAGTAAAGGCAGCAGAGGAGACGATCAATGTGAACCAATTGAGAATGAAAAAATTAACAAAACAAAAGGAAGATATTATCAAAGGAAATTACAGAACTCCGGAAAAATATAAACACGAACAACATAGAACACCTAAAACGTGACCTTATAGGAAACTGAAGATATGTGGAAAAAACAAATTAAAAACTAATATCAGAACCGTTACAAAAACTAGTATGAGGAGGGTGAACAGCTTCAACAACAGCAGCAAGAAGTTTAAAGAAAGAACATTAAGAGGAAAAGTTTAGACAGACCACGAAGGAAGTAACACCTGCGAAACGTTAACCTTACCTCAACATCCTCAAGGACGTTAAGAGAAAGCCCTCGCCTAAATCTTCTCCAACTCAACCTGATTATGAGAGTGATTATGAATATGATGATGGTAATAGTTGAAGAGCTTTTCCTTCTGCAAAAACGATTAGCAAGTCATGATTCTTATATGGAAACTGAATTAACAAAATGAATAGATAACGAGTATTTGAAATGAATTACACCACCGCCCCCCCCCCCCCCAAAAAGCACAATTTGACGAGGAAAATGGTATACGAGTCAACAAAGTGGACAGGAATTATTTAAAACAACACCCCAAGGAAAAAAAACTTGCAAAAGGAATTTGTAGAAACGTGGAGTTTAAGGGGAAAATTGCTAGAGATTATTTCTAAAACAAGGAGGTAAAACTACTAGACCATTAATTACGGTATTTCGTATCGATGGTGATTCTTGGATGATAGGAGACAAACGAATAGGATATTCAGGTTGATGATATTTTAATAGATGGAAAAAGATATAAAGGTACACCCGGGGTCTTTATGAATTTAATAGTTAGTGGAACATTCCAAACGATTATAATTTATACTGAAGAGGATTTAAATGCATATGCTGACATTTTTGAGGAGAAAACTAACGTTTAAAGAGTGAATTATTCCAGCAACAGGAAAAATTAGATCTAACAGAGGGAAGTAAAATATAAAAAAATAATTGCTCCCTCTTGATTAATGCGAGTACCAACACTTGAAGACCATCACATGTCAAAACTATATTTCTGATTTGGTAAATAAAGTCAGCTACCGGGAGTGGTATTTAATTTAACAAATCACCAGCACCTTAATTATGTCTATTTTTGACGATCCAAATGAACTTGTTCAGATCGATTGAGGTTATTATTAGCATCATCAACCAAGCGGGGAACACAGGTTCATTCAAATGAAATCGTAACTCAATCATTGAAGAATTACTTGAATTAGAACCTGTATTGTCAAAAAAAACGTTGTAGTGAATAAGATAAATAAAAAAAAAAAAAAAAAAAAAAAAAAAATATTGTATTTAATCAAGTTTGAATTATTGGTTCATTTTATTTCTATTCCTCACTACTGATATACATGTTATCATGAGTGTTTGATAAATTTGGTCACCATTCACGATCGACTAAGGTTCCTTAGAGGTCCAAAAAGGAGAAGGGTTCGAAACTTGCTACCGAAGGCAATTATGATATGCAAAAAAAAGAAACTGTGTGAATTGTGCAGAGAATCCTACCGAGAAGAACGATGTTGTTAAATTTTAAACTATATCAAAAACCAATAGTCTTGTTTAAGGACCAAAGAATGGGAGTTTGTTTAATGCAGAACGAAGAATCTAAAAAATATCCAAATGTTGGAAAACCTTTCAAATTTAACTAAGAATATAGTAGTTAACGTGCAATATTTAAAAGATTCCATCGATGACTTGGTTTAAGGATTGAAAAATGGAAAGTTTGATGCTAAAAAATAAAGTTTATGTGTAGTGCTAGTGAACCGGTTGAAGGAGTATGACATTGTAAATTTAAAATACTTCAATACAACATGCTGTTAATGTGCACTATTTAAGAGATAACACAATTAATACTTAATAAAACAACTAAAGAACTTGATGCAAAGAGAGCAAACACATATCCAAATCTGTCTAAACCTACAGTTTCTGTACGATGCTGTGAACAAATTATATTTTCTCTAGAAAAATATTGCCGACATAACCTTACGCAATTTTAAGATTATCAAATTCACAAAAGGGAAGTAAGAAAAAGATGACTAAATCCGACATGGATAAATAAAGTTATAAAAATATAAAAAACAATAAATTGGCTTGATCTTTTTTTCAGTTAAAGTAGGACGTCCCAGTAAGTGAAGGAACCGTACTCTTAGATGTATTTAAGTAATGGCTGTGCGAAACAAACCGCTTCAGTCGTTATTGGTCGGCTCCGGACTGGTTAAGTACAATTGGAAAAAAACTGCCAGAGCTGCTATTATAAATCGAGGAATTGACATTTTACCTTTTTGAAAAATTAACATTTACGCTGGAGGTTATACAGTACTTCTGCGGGTTCTGGTACAGATTTACAAAAGACGATTAAGTAGGAAACGATCCAGGAATTAACGGTTTTAGACCGCCAGCCTGTAAGGAACATGAATACTCAGCGTTACTTAAAATATCCAATGGATACTAATCACAGGAGCATACGCTGGACAGGAATCTTTTTAGCATGAAAAAGGCTTGGAATAGATATTTAAAGCATCAGATTCAAGTGTAGGTGAAAAAGCTGCAGTGCGTTGGGCAGTTACAAATATTATGAAAGCGAAATCTATAATTATAGTGGTGGAGTCAATTAAAAGAAGAAGAAGGAAAGCAGTACCGAAAAGAGGAAACAGATTGAAAACAAAATAAAAAAAATATAAAAAATAATAAGAAAACAAAGACAACACAACGAAGACAAAACAAAGCTCAAATGAAAAAAACCACTTAAAGGGAAAGGTGGGTTATATTTTAAAAACCGTATTCCGGAATCAGGATTAAAAAAAAAAAAAATACTCTATCAAAAAATTAATAGGATGTAGCTTCCAAGTAAACCGCTACTCATACGTTTGACATTTTAAAATGTGCTAAAGCTTCTAAAGTTACTCATAACTTTAGAGGTAGTAATTTTATGAGAGACCTGTTACCCCGCCTATGAAAATTAACGATAATGAATCTGCAGTTGTTAATTTAGATAGTATAAATGCGACAAAAGGTACATCATTGGGTATGTTATGTGAAACGTGGATATAACATAGAAAATACTTTTGACAGTTTTTGGTTAATTTTTAAGACCGCCGGAACGAGTTAGGAGGAATTTTTTTAACAGTGGTACCCCATCAACGTTTACAATCAAATACCAATTACTTTCCGAGGCAGAAGGAAAATACTTTTAACTAGCTCGGTCATTTGTGTTTAGACTTTTTGTTCGTGAAGAAATGATTTGTGTTACAGGAAGATCGTCTGATCTCAAGTGTACGTTATTTCCTCCTTTAGATATTTATCAAGATCTAATGACTGGGAAATGGGTTTTTTGGATTTAAATGGACTTTTCTCAATTCAATTCCCACAATATTGAAGAAAATATCAATAACGTTACTTTACATCGGCTCCAATACAATTATCTCTTCCAACAGGATCTTATGAAAATAGGAAGACATTCATAAGTCTATTAACAAGAATAAATTAGAAAGAATAAGAGATCCGACATACAACATTCAAGTTAAAAGCAAACAACAATACACTTTAAAAGTGAAATATGGTGTTCTATAGAAAATAGACGTTTCGAAACCTTACAATTTTAGGTTCGTTTACTTGGGTTTATAGAATAAAGATAATCAAGATATTGGATTGCAAATAAATGGCAATGATATCATCAAGTCAAGTGGCCATTAACAAAGTTGATATCCATTTAACGGAATCACTTGTAAATATTGTAGGAGGTTCATATAGAGACGGGCTGGCTCGCAAGGGACACGTATTCTACATGAATTTTATTCCAGTGGTTGGAACCTGGATTTAAAATTGTTGGAAAGGACCTGAATCAAGTACAATATCTTCCAATGTTACAAAACAAAATAATTTATCAGAATTTAAACATAAAAACTAGAAAGATCAGCAGAACTCGGAGAGATTTAATTAATTTCAAGAGGTGAAAACATTAATTTACGCGTTTCACGATTAGAGAGAAAGCAGGGAACAATAAACTAATGGGGCTTGTGTGTTTAAACCCAACCTCTACATCTTCTAAAAAGTTAGTTTAAAACCTTTTCATACTACAACCAAATGTCAGTATTCCTTGAATAGTGAAGCCGTTAACATTGAGGAAACCGCATATATTCTTAACTCAACTAGGAAATAATTTAAAACTCCTTCATCATGAACGGGATACTGGGATATTTTGGTGAAAAATGGTAATATTTTGATGATTCATGTAATTAAAATATTGAATGGGCATTCTCACAATCCATACTCTTTCGAAGTTCATTTAAGAATAGTGATGAAAATTAGAATTCCAGTTCACCAACAAGAGGTATACACATTACCAAGTCTCGAAGTTTCCTTACTGATTGAGGGAAAAAATTAATAAAGGTTGCAGGACAATTCTGATGATAATTAACTACGGAGGTTGGTAAATAATGCTATGTCATTTTTTGTGTTGATGAAATTACGATACGTAACACATGTGTGGTACAGAAATTGATAGAGTTAAAAATTGTTGGTATTACGAACTACACATGAAAAATATCACTTACAACCATCGCCCAAGTGATGTCAATACTGGATGGAAAAAATGCTGGGTTGGAAAATTACATCAGTAGAAAATTTAAGTGATAAGAACTAAACTTTTCTTTTTGTGTACCTCTTAAAATGCTTTCTTGGATTTGTTAAGAAGATTATAATCTATTCATTTTATTAAATGTTAAAACAGGAAGATTGGTACTTTTGAGAGCATCAAGTGGATAAGAATATGCTGAGTGGAGCTGCTTTACCTAGATTTTAATATATAAATTTGATCGAACAAAAGTTTATTTTGGAGAAAGTAAGTAACCTTACGTACATAGTTGAAGACAATATAAAATTATCTCTTTTAAAAGTTTGTAAATAAAGATCAACCCATTTCTTATTCCTTTTAGAAGATGGCAGTTAAACGAATATCCATCTTTTACCAGCCTCGCCAGTTTCTCAAACATGGACAGTTAAAACTAGTTCAGTTATGGAAAAGCCACGCTAAACGTAATACTAGGTTTTCAAACAAATCGTAAAGATAACGCTGCTAAAAAATGCAATCTCATTTTGATTTTTGGTGCATCTAGAAAACTGTTCAAACTGCTACCTCAAAAGCAAGTACTAATCCATACTGATAACTTGAACGGTAACAAAATCATTAATGGTATGACTTGTATACAAGATTTCAATTCTTCTTATTATTCAGGATGTGATGATCATACCTTGTCTTGATTAAAAAAAACTTATTTAGCTAAAAACTCCTTTATTTGTTATAGACATGTTCTAAAAACAATTAGAAACACTAAAGGACTGGATTCAACTATGATATACGTCTAGAATAATTCAAACTTCTGCTGAAGTAACCTGCTAATAACAGCTGCATATTGTTTGATAATTCATGATGCTTTGGTTCAATATTTAAAACCATTGATCCCCTGGAATTGTAAAAGAAAATTATTGTAATTTTCAAAAAATCAAATATAATAAACAAAATGTATATTAAAACATGTTTTTGTCTCTTTACTTTCCTTCGTTTTATACTCTTTAAATTTAGAATAGGAACAAAAAAATAACAACACATAATTTATTAGTATACAATCAGTTTTATTTACAATATTTACCATAACAACCTGGTGAAATGTAATATTTCTGTTTCTAACATCATTTTAGTTGGTAATGTCCATAAGCAATTGTTAGTGATGGCCAATCTTCCACAAACACTCCTTTTGTCATCATCATAAATTTTATGCCAATTTGTTATACCTGATAATGTTTTGATATTATGTTTGTTTTTGATTGAAATAATGGTTACTATTCACACCTTAAATGTGACTTTATTATTACAAACAGTTCAAGGAAATCATTAAAGTGAATTTTTTTATCTACAAAACTGATTTTGTTTATACTTTTGGCTGTTTTTCACAATCTATTGACCCTGACTTGTTGGTAAGATATTCATTATTCATTAGTTGTATTATGTGTACAATTTTGGTTTCTAAAACCGTATAAATTCTAAAATAGGAATACCTCTACGACATTCATCTTTTGCATTTTCCTAGAGTTTTCTTGTTTGTCTCGTCATAAACATTTATGATCTTTAGGGGTAGTCGGACAAATCAAGGAAAGCACTTTAAGTTTTGGGTTGAGGAAAATCCTCATACAATCAGGAGGTGAATATTTTCATAAAAAAGGAATCTGTATCTAAAATAAAGTATGTTTAACAATCTTATTGGAATAAAAAGGGTTTAACTACATTAATAGTGAAAAATCATACATATGCAATTTAGATAATTCAAGAACAGTAAAACCTATAATATATTGGGTTTTATTTAAAAATACAATGGTTATCCTTATAACCCATTTCAATGGCTGAAATATTCTCACTCATAGGACCAATTCTGTTTTCTTGAACCCAGGTTTAGAAAACAAGTTTTTCTCACGTTTTCTCTGGAATCAGTTTAACCAGTTTCAAGAATTAGTAGTGTTTTTCGTTATATTTTCATTAGCATTGTTAAGAAGCTTATAAAAATTCCTTTCTCAACAGCTATTGTTTGCTTCTTTTCGTTTTTTTAGTATTGAAAATCTATATAAGAAGGTTTCAACCAAGAGTCTTTGATTAAATTTTCAATACTCTACGGATTCTTCTTTAGTATTTAATCCATGATTCAAAGCTAGCTTTAAAAACTAAATATGACTAAACGTATTTTCTTTTTGTGTTGTATAAGTAGTTAGGAGTTTGAATTGCTTTGATCCTGGAGGGACATTTTGTTTCTCGACAAGAAACGTATGTCCATTGTGTTTGTCATTTGTAAAAACGATGAGGATATTTTTACAATCACAACTCAATTATGTAACCAAATTCGCTCATTATTCAGGTACAGGACAAAACATCAAATGTCTTAAGTTTGTTTTTTTTGGTTAACCAATTTAAAAGAATCTATTATGGGTATAGGTTTTTGACATTTGCGTATCCATTATAAGTTGTTTGCATCTATATATAGTTAAAAATGAACTGTCTTTTCCAGGATCAAAGGCTTTACCCAGTAACTATTATTAGATTTTGCATAACGTTTTTACACACTGATGTAATACGCACCTCGTATATACATTTCTCAATGAAAAGATATTTGATTATAGTCTTCAATAAGCTCAAGTTTTTTACGTGTTGTTAAATTGTAACATAGCATCAAAAAATAAAAAGGGACTAGGTAAGGTTAAGTATGATGAGCAGGATCCCAAATCGTAGTTTGATTGACATACTAAATCTAAAGTTTTGAATCCAATACAGCACACACAAAGTTAATACATCAGTTTTTAAGGTAAAGATCACTATACTTCCACCTAATGTTTTTACATTGGAAAACTTATTCCAAACCTTTTTAGCATGTTCAATACATCTGGATTCCATCTGATGTTCCATGTTAGAGTCATTAGTGTTATATGAAACAATTCCTTGCTTCGGCAACTGAGGTTAAATCAAGTTTTTCCCCAAGGCAATCTGTAAACTCCAATATGGATAAACCAACCCTTTCTAGTAACTAAATGAACAAGTCTTCGTTGTTAAAAAAAGCATCTTTGTATGAATTAATAATTGGTCTAAGCTTAAATTTTGTTACATAGCGAACCTTAAACTACTTCCCATAAATTCTAAAAGCTCTATCAACAAATCTTAATTTAATTCCACTTTTCCTGTATGCTTAACAAAATGAAATGTATTTTTCTTTATGCTATTCGGAATTAACTTCAACTTTTCTTTCAATCACAACCTAGATTTTCTTATTTATAAAATGACTATCGTAAATTTGAACTTCCGTGAATTACTACAGGAAGAAAACTTTTGGATTTTTGTTCCGCCTGTTTAAGGTTACAAAGCATAACACAAAACTGAATCTAAAACGTCCTGGACCAAATGACAGTGATTCTTTTACAAGGTTAGGTTAAAAGTTTCAGTAAACTCCGAATTTGGCAGCATTTACACTAATGAGTCCCGGTGGTTGACTTAAAACTCTTTTCTGTTATTCTTTTATCTTCCTGAATGTAAGAGGTAGGCATTGATTTGTTTACCATTCTACATAAAATCACCCAATTAGGGTTTGCCATGCTTACTATAATATTCTTAACCAAATTTAGCCGAGGGCAATTATTGGTCCTCTATACAAATATGGTTTCATTCGGTAAAAGTCTATTTAATATTATTCATTCAGGTAGACTGTCTTTATCGTAAGCAAAATACACACAAAAGCTCATTGGCTCGTAGAATAGATTTTTTTACAGTAGTTTACAATGTATGAGACAACCTTTATCTTTCAGCTAAGAGGCTTTTTATAGAATAGATTCAAAAAATTCGTCAATAAGCTACAATAGGTACTGGGTATTTGTAATGAAAATTTGAAAAAAGATAAAAACAGACGGGTTTCGTCCGAATCACATCACTGTCAACAGGCATAATAACTTTAAAATAGGATTTATGTTGAAAATACAATCGTTTTATATGATTTCTCTTTAACTGTGTTTTAGTATTAGATCCCTAGAAAGTGTTTTTAAAAAAACATCTTACTTACAGAAAGAAGCTTGTGTTTCCATGGACTAGTTATCTGAGACACTAACTATTCTAGAAAAATTAGTTATATAACAGTAATGACTTATACCTATATTGTTTGTGAAGAGAAGCAGCATCGAAATTGTTTCCTTAACCCTCCTTGTCACATACCTTCAATGGGATTAAACATCCTCACTTTCGTTGAAACTATAAAACCATTAAACAACTTACATTGGGATTATTCTTTTCAAATTTTTTTATAACTTGATTAAGTGGTGTAGGGGGAAGGAAAAACTGTATTCCTTCAAAATTGAAATTTACTGCTGTAAAAGTTGAGATTATCGGTGTTATCTGACATCGTTCTCTCGGGTGAGAAACCTTTTACATATCGAGAAATGAGGCCCACTTATAAAACACTGAATTATCATGTAAATTTTTTTGGGATTTATTACTGCTTTTTATTATTTTCAATGATTTGAGGTAGATGGAATATACGTACTACCTCTGGGAGAGGTCTGTAACCTACTTAAATTCTTACGAGAATATACCATATCCTATTTTTTAAATACAGTGTCCCACACCACTTCCTTTGTCAACGATACTCCGCTTTCTTTCTTGTGAGAAATCTTTCGTGTACATTTCTTTTAAACTATTGAATCAAATTGAAGAGTCATGATAACAAAATCTTTTTATTCTTAGTCCTTAAAGGCTCTTGCCTGAGTTTGCTTCACTAAGTGGTTTAATATTAACGTACAATTCAAACACAAGAATTAAATTTTCAACTGCACCATTAACACTTAACTGTTGAAGTCTAAACCAATTCTATAAGTTTTAACTTTATGTGATTCTAAAAACAAAGCAATGTCTTTTTTAACCTCATCGCAATCCGTTTTTGAGGGTAATAAGTTTTCCAAAAATTCCTCCTAAAAGCACTCTTAATTTCTACAAAAAACGTTTAACCACTGTGACAAGCCATCAAGACGATTGGCTTTTTTTCTGCCAACTTTTCCACGGTGAAAAATCAATTTCCATTGACTCATCTCTTGAAGTGCTTGACAAAGGGTCTTGTTAGAGACATTTTTGTTGATGAGGATATATAGCATAGCTAGGTTAACTGAAGGTTCACGAAACAAATTAAATCTTGAAAGTTGAGGAATATTTTATTAAAAAAAAAAAAAAAGAAAATCAATACATAAAGAAGTTACAAACCTCGAAACTTAATCTTCTGCCTTCTGTAAAAACGAACTAAAATTCTTTATTCTATGACAAAAGGAGTGTTTTTGAATAGAACTAACTAAACATTGTGGTAGAAGAGTCCATACAATCCTCTGAAACTATAAATTCTTATTCTAAATTATTACTACATTTATTCTCTCAAACCCCAAATACACCATGTTCCTAGTTTTTCTGGAAATCAGTAAAACCTCAAATCTCAGCTGGTAATCTACTTTTTAATTTCCTTTTTCCCCTAAATTTTGTGGGTTTGTAAACCGTTTTTTTAATGGTTGCTTATTGGATTTTAATTTTTTACCATAAACACATAATAATTTATTTAGTGTGGGATCCTTAAAGCAGAACTATCCTCTTCAATTTTCGGTATTCAAAAAGAAAACACTTCCTTTTTTTCGAAACCTCTCTGACCAAAACAGTTCCTTAGGAACTCTTGCAACTTTTTTAAATCTTTAGCTTGATTGTAATTTCTATTTTGATTAAGTGGGAGCCTTGTTCGCCAGGGGTTACAAATTTTATGTCGTTTTACTGTTCTTCAAAGAACTGTAGGTTCTTGACCTAATGTATGTTGTATTACTTCTCCTATCAATTTCTAAAAGCGAACTGAAAATCATACATCAGATTCGCTAGGTGGAGTTCCGATGAAGGATAGAGGAACTAGAAGAAAGAGGAATGAAGAGGTTGAAACTCAATCTAGATTTTTTTAAGCCTTTTTAAAAAACATTTATTTCCTTCTTAGCTGTTTTTTCGTAGTTTCCCGTCTCATTATTAGAGGATCCTTTTCTTCTTCCTCGTGTAGAAGGGCCTGAAAAGAATCAAGTTTTATGCTATGTGATTACAAAGTATTTACAAACTTCAGTCGCATATTTTTTTCCTTTTAGGAGGTTTTCTTCTTACTTAATAATGGTTTTTTAAAATGGCTATTATTTCCCTCGTATGGTCTTATTTTGTGCAGCCAGTAGAGGAAGCTTTTCCTGACTTAAGAGTCGGATTGAGTCGGTATGAAACATGAGTATGAAAGACATATCATCCAGTTAGACTTAGATCGAATACCAAAGCCATTGCAATAGAAAATTGTTTTTTTAATATTTCACCATTTCATAAAGCCCGTAGATCGTCTCCCTTCTTCCCCACATTTTCTAAGGAAAAAAAAAAACTCAAACCAATTTGCATATAAAAATTTTTGAATTTAATTATTACCAAACTGATGAATTCACCTCCCACTTTTTAGATGTAGATTTCTTTGTATTCTGGGTCTAACCAGGCTTCGGAAATATGCGATTTCGTTTTATCCGGATTTCCACCATTGAGATTGCTCAACGATTTGCTTCCATTTTTCTATATTAAAAAGAAAAATTAGAATTAGTTCATCTGTTCAAACCTTTAAAAAAATTTTGATTAGAAAACTAAAAAATTGTGTTTAGAATAATATATTTTTATAAAAGTATACAGCTTTTGATCTTTTAAAATGATTGTTACTGTAAACCGCTGCTTTTTAGGAACTCAAACCCCAATTTGATCCCCTCACAAGTCTCTCATTTCACGTTTGCAATCTCATATAAAGTCTGGATATAATTACATACTTCACAAAATAAGCTTGTGCTATTCTAATCTCCTTTGTTTAATAAATCAAAGTCTTTAATTAGAGTGGGTTTAAATAGAAGAACACACACATTTTCCTGTAATAGTTCTTCTGTCAACTACCACCTGCTCCAACATCAATAAGAAATTTTATGAAGATGCTAACCCTTGAGACCTTAGGATGCTATTCTTAACCATAACAATTAATCAGGTAATTTAATTCGCTGAAATCCCCCCCATTGGGGGGGTTTTTTTCTTAAACTAATTGTCTCTCAATATTTTCGGTAACTATATAATTCATATGACAACCCGTCCTCGGGGTAATAGGACGTTAAACTGCCTCTTCCCACCTAAACCCATTATCCTAATTCCTACCAAAATCCCCCTCCAGGGTCTTTTAACGTACCCGTCCCTCTGGGACCGTTTCCACGTGCATGCGCTCGCTGGGGAGTTGCTTAAGCCGGCACTAGATGCCCTATCTGGTGTCGGTGAGAGCTGATGATGAGCTTTGTCTTCTGCCGAGGCGTAAGTCAGTGTACTGGTTCAGAAGCCAGCCACTTCGGTTTCCTTGTGGGTCAGGAAGTGTTCAAGTAGGCAGGGGCTGGTCGGCAGACTACCCTGATTGCCACGTTGCGAGTCCAAAGTTATGGTGCGCGGTAATTCCCGACTTGGTAATCGATGGAAACCGTGGCCTCGGGGAACTGAGGTAGGGTTGTCCCCCCAAGCTACGGTCTGGGGACAACCCGGAGGGTCATGGCCCGCTCCCGGTTAGAATCGTGGCCCCGGCACTACTAAAACCAACTGATTGCGCCTAGGTGACCCATATCTATGGATATTACAACCCACAAAAACTCACACACCCCTTAGGGCAAGAATTATGGAGAAAGGAGATACCTAATGATCCAGAGAAAAAAGCGACAGTTGTCAGATTCTGGAAAAATGAATCATATATAAAAACAAAGGAAAGTGGAAAGAAAAGAGGTAAGAGCTGAAATAATTATGAACGTTCCAACTCCACTATATCTAATCGTTTAGTCACAAGGATGAGGGCAAAAACTCTAACAAGAAGGTTAGTCCCTATTCCTTTTATTAAATCAAAGCTTTTTGGTTTTCCTTCAAGGTCCGAGTCAACCTAAAAAGCTGTGCAGCAAATTAAGGAATGGAACCTTATCTTGGGGTGGAGGCTGCGAACCCACATCCAAGCCCAAAAAATTCACTTTCAGATGACCAGATTTTTTTTCGAATCAGGTGGAATTGTCGTCGATTCAAAACCGCACTCCGTCACTGAACACCTCCAAGGGGATCGTCTTCCTGGCCCGTGGACCTGATCGGAGTGTAGTGAGGAAGAAATCAAGGGACAGGAGCTACAATGCGAAATGGTAACCGATGTGGTCAGGATGCTTCGGATACGGAGAATGGGAGAAAGGTCCCGCTACTCCTGGTCCATAATCCCTTGACCCTTTGCCCATTTCCCCAACCGGCCAAAACAAAAAAAAAAACTATTGAGGCTCGGATATTTGTCCCTGACTGTAACGGTCCTTACTGTCAAAAATCCGCAACCGGTGTTTCCGTTGTCCACAGAGATTCGGGCACTCTACTAAGAACGTGCTCGGGCCCTGAGACATGTTCCCCGTTGCGGCGAATGAAGGCCACCAAGAAGACGGATGCAAGAACGCGACGTATTCAGATGCGTGAACTGCAAGGGTAAACACGCGGCGAACCTCTAAGGGAATGCAGAGTTTAACTTAGAGGGAAAAGGAAGAGTTTTATGAATGATTATTACTCTAGCACAAACTTTCCTTCAATAGAAAGCCCGGCAAAGAGTATAGGAGAAGAATCGCTGCCAACCCCCTAAAAAAGGGAGTCTCGCTACTCCTCGAAGCTGCTTCAGCCCCCAGGTCCCAATCCACACAGTTGCCCGTCATGTAACCGCCTTGGAGGTTTAATTGGTAATCTCAACTTAAACAGAGCAGGTTTGCTGCTTTGCGGTTAAGCAGCTTGCAGCCGGATACCGGACAACATCCGTATGGCATCCAGTAAGTTATCCTTGTCCAAGCAGTCCACAACGCCCCAATATTAAGTCCAACTCACACCAACTCAAAAACTCAAGCCTCGCCCAACAGCTACTTCTACTTTCAGAGACAAGGTTTCAAACAAAATAAGAAACCCGCCTTGTCCATATTGGAAGAGGAGGGAAAAAACTTCGCCGACAACATTAAAAAAATAACATACAAACAAAATCAGAAACTAGATCTAAATTCCTAGTAAAAAAGGACTAATCCATCCTCCTCTGTCAGATCCGTCAACAATTATCGCTTGATGATGATTATGGTTGATGGACCCTTTGGAGATGCAAGACGGAGTTTCCAGAACTGGTTTCATCGGTAACTTCCGTCTCTGTGTCTAAGCAAAAGAAAAAAAAAATTTTACGGATGATGATTTAGCCACAAAAATAAAATATATCAATATTAATATATATGCTGTTACAAATGGAATATTAATAGTGTATTGAAGAAGCCACTTATGAAGAGCCTTTAATAAAAGAAATATTACTTATAAATACTAAGAAAACCTAAATATTATTTGCCCTACAAGAGACAAAAATTATGTCCTCCTCCTCTCTTACTCGATTCAAACCAAAATAGGTATGATTGACACTCTATTTCTGGGGCGTTTAGAATCACGTGCGACCGGCGGGAACCCAGGAAATATGGCGCATGTGGAGGTGAGTGGCTATTCTAAGCAGATTCTTCTGTATAATATGCGATAGAGCCTTGAACATTGGCGAGTGCGTGCGTGTTTATCTAGGTTACTCAGAGGAGTGAAGAGAGCGACAGATGCCGCTAGACCGTCGATATTGGATAACTTCAACCCATCAATACCAAAACTCCGCAGGCTAGTAGTCAGTTTTCCGCGCGGCAATCGGAACGTTCCCTTTTTAAATTAACAATCTTGCTTCCATATATATTCCACCTTCCCCTTTTGAATTTATCTCTTGATGGATCTACGTGACCTGTACAGACCAGCCAACTCACCCTTCTCCTTTCTTGATGGTTGGTGATTTCAATGCACACCATCGCTCTTGGGGTTCCAGCCATTCTGATCGGAAGGGGTAAACATGGTTGCGGGTATTTGTGGGATGAAAGTGACAGCGGTCGTTTCTCAATGACGATGTCCGGCCACTTACAATGTGCCCCTAGGTACCTTGGGCATATGGTCGGCAATCGACCTGTCAATCTGCACAGTCCCGGTCGTGGGCAAACTCGAGTGCATTGGTCCCGTACCTCTCCCCTGACCTGTCCAGGGAGTGACCATGCGCCCATTGCCAGAGTGGCTTTTCAAATCCCTTTCCGTCTTCGACAGGCAGGTTGTCCCAGGTGGAAAATTAAGAGGGGGCTTGACCTGGAACGAGTCACAAAAAGAACATGGGTTTCTCTCAAAACTCAGTAATATCGAACTAAACGACATAAAATTACAGCCACTGAATTATTTACATGTTAATATTATAACATCCGCAGAGCGGAGCATATCCAAAAATCCTCAGGTTCACCCAAACCAAAGCGCCAGGTTTCTTTGGTGGTCTGAAGAATGTTTCGGCGGGGCTCTAAAGGAACGTCGAAAAATGTTTAAGACAGTTCAACAACAGGATCACCGAATGAAGTGAAAATTTAAGGTAGGTACAGAAGAGCACGGGCGAAAAGCAAGACAGGTTTTTAGACAGATACGGCGGGCAGTCCTGGTTGGACTACACAAGCAGATCTAATAAAACGAAACAACTCCTGCATCTGATGTTTGGAGGAAGCTTTTCGATCTGTGTTGCTGCAAGGACCCCCCAACCACCTTCCTTCTTATTGCTCTGAAAAAATGGTAAGCCGATGGTGGTACACTGATCCCTTGACAGTTTTTTCCAATTTACGTCAGGCTCAACATTTTGCGGAAATTTTCAATAAAACGTTTATCTTACAAAATAGGGAGTTTCCAAAATTTCCAAAAACAAATACAGAAAGACATCCTCTAAATTTAAATATCAAATAACAACTCCTCCCTTTTAAAAACCTTACCCTTTACCATTGATGGAACTTGATTCAATCACTAAAAAAGGGGCGGACATCATAATTCTGCTTCTCCAGGTTCCCGATAACATACATTAATGCTATGTTGCCGGAACCTGACGGGAGGATATGGAAAACAAGATACTTCTGAAATTAATTATAATAGAAATATATATTTAGAAAAAGCACATTCCCTAATTCTTGGTACGTCGCCTCAACACCCAATTATCGCTCTCCCAAAAACCCGGCCAAGATAGAACCTTCTCCAGGAGCCTATTAGACCAATTTCTGCTTACTAGCAGTCCTCCTGCAAAGTATTACGAAAGGGATGGTCAAACAGACGTCTTGTTTGGTTTCTGGAGGAAAAAATAATCCTTCTTTCACCCTCCCCAGTGCGGATTCCGACAAGGCCGGTCTACTAGTGACCATCTTACTTGCCTTGGAATCGGGCGAATCCTGAATTCCTTTATTGAAAGAAAACAGTTGAAACGCGCGGTATTCTTCGACAATATTCCCAAGGCTTATGACAAGGCTTGGAGAAGGGGGGATGGGATATTAAATGCCTTTTAATTATCTTGGGGTTGTATGGGGCCACATGGTTTTCTTTCATACAGGGCTTTCCTTCTGTCCGGAAAGAACCCATTACAGGTCAAACTTGGGAACACCCATTTTTCGGCCGAATTCCCTTCAACGCTGGAAAATGGTATTCCACAAGGTAAGGCGTTCTAAGTTTGTACACTCTTGTTTTGCCATTGCAATTCAATAAACATTATCGTCCTGCGTTACCCCTCCTGTGCGCTGTTCTTTGTTTGTAGATGATTTCTCTATTTACATCTCTACAAAATGAAGCTAGCGGTGGGGGAGAAGAGCTTTACAGCTTACCATCAACAGGCTTGAGCAGTGGTGCGGAGTATACAGGTTTTTTCTTTTTCGCCAACCTAAAACAAAAAGCCATCCGTTTTCCTCCAGGAATGCGTACCGTTGAGCAGCCAATCGCTCTCCTTTGCTGGGGTCAGAGAGTGGGAATTACTACTTGTGACAATATCAAATTCTGCGACAAGCATTTTTCTGCGATGAGTCGTATGGTTGAGTTGAAGTTTCTAGGTAAGGGATGGATCAACAGTGGGCTCCCCCATTCCATGTTGAGTGTTCCAGCCGGCCCTGGTCCTTTTTCCCATCAATTTAACATCATTGGTGAAAACGCTCTATCCTGCTTCTCACTAAACAGCTCTCAAATTTTCCGGAAAGTAATCAAGATGACTGTTTCAAAAAGTTTGGTACTTTATCAAATCGTCTTAATTTTTTTTAAAATTCTTTAACATGGTATCTAATTTGTACAATATTGTGGATCTTTTGCATTTTTTAAGACTGTTGTAACAATTTGCTTGAATGATACCTATGATTCTTGTTCATTCATCGTCATTGTGGTTTCAAAGGTAACATCGAATATCATTTTATGGAATGTCGGGTCCTACAAAGAACACCTTCTTTAAGTTAAGCTTCTGAAAGTGTTTTGGAAAACTTTTGGCAGAGATACTTGAAAACAAGGTCACATCTTTAGGCAATGCTCTTTTACAACCTGTTTTCATTGGGCCCT
>NW_025778549.1:0-33666 GCF_021130785.1 Homalodisca vitripennis
GTCTGATGGTAAGTTAGAGATACAGATTTAGAGTTGAGTGTGGCTTTACGTAAGATTGTAATCAAATGTAAAAATATTTTCGTTTCAGGGTATTTTAGGATCAGCAGACGTGGAAGAATATTGTTGAGAAAGGAGGAGATGTAAGGAGAGTGTGAGAAATATCCATGTACCACATATCCATAATTTTTATTTTAGTTTTGCACCAAATGTAGGCATATTTTAAGTAAATGTACAGAAACAGTTTTTTACAATTTAATAAATATTACGCTGACGGAATTTTGAGGTGTATTAATTTTACTGCGTATTGTTTATATACAGTTACCATTATTAATTGTTCTAGCAAGAAAAAAGGTAACACCTAACTTGTTGTTATGTACTCTTTATAAGGCGCTTGAAACAGCTTTTGCTTCATAGCTATATAGGCTGAAAAATTCGATTAAGATTTTTATTTTGGGGCTAATGAGAAATTTGACTGTAGAAAACTTAGTCAGGATACCAACGGCGAAAGCTGACATGCAGAACGACCTCTAATGAAGGTACGTGATTTGAAATGATGAGTAACTTCCATAATAGCATCTTTTAAAACATTTTAGTCCTTATAAGGTTTTTTGATGTCGTAATATTTCAAGATTTTAACATAATAGGAACAATAAAAGGTGAACAAGACAATAAGCGGAATTTATAATTAATTTCAATACATTCGGTATAGAAATAGTGTTTGAGAAATTAATTGACAAGTTTCATTCAATACAAGATCTCAATATGGTGGATGAAACTAAGTGGCGGGCAGTCTGAGCCACGCCCTCAACTGGCTTCTTTGCTGCACTCTAGTATAGTTGGGTGGGAGGGGGCAAATGGGCAAATGGATTTGTTATTTTATTATAATTATTATTTTACTATTTTATATTTAAGTTTCTTTTATTCTAATTGACATTTTTTAACTAAGGTAGATTATTTTATGTTGATAAAAACCGAGGCACCATTTCACCTAAATCCCTACCTTTATCCAATAAATGTTTAGAGGGTAATGAAAGTGTTTCTATAATTTTGGGTTATAGATATAAAAAATTACTTCTGTTCTGAGTTTATGTTGTTATAACTGACACCTATTACTGGTCTCTTATGGATATAAATGTCACTCGCTATAAACAGTGACGGTAATCTTATATTACTCTGAACGTCGATAATATATCATCACCAGTAATATGGAGGTTATAAGGGAGTCATCACTCACAGTGTCGTTATCGTCTCCATCCTCGACATGCTCCGTTATAAATTATCTCTTCCTTATTACACTCCTTGATGCTGCAATTGACATAGTTTATGTAATACCAGATGTTACCCGCGTCTTCGCTCACGTTATGGTTTATTTTTAGGTCACATTGGTAGTTTATCATTAAAGTTCGTGGTCTACAAGTCCAAAACCCTAGAAGAATTTGCGAGAAGGACAGCAAGGAAGTTCTTTGAGACAGCAGCAACTTCAGAATATCCACAGATAGCGACCATCGCAGGGGAGTACACCAAAGTGAGCTTCGAACCCAAACAGGGACGTAACTGACTTATCCCCTTAAATGTGAATTAGTATTAAGTTAACTACTGAACCTAAATTGGGTATGTTTTTAGTTATATTTCAGAGCTTCCTCTACAGTCAGTGGACCTAGGGTACAGGAACTGTACGGCACGAGAGATCGTGGCAGCAGAGTGGTTTAGTGGATACAAATCCCACATAAATGGGACGCCAGTACCTTTTGAAGGTTCTCTCTGCTGAAAAAAAGGGTACACTAATGAAAACAAAACAGAAATGGGTGTGTTAGGCTTAAAGTTTATACGCTCTAAGGGGGAAACAAAATATGACAGTAGGTGTTGGATTGAGAAAGGCTCTATGTTGATACTCAAAAAAGGATGATACATCGCAATTCATGATGAAGTCGATATTTACTAATATTTTACCACTTTTCAAATTTAAATATCAAATAAAGTAATTCTAATTCAAATGATTCATTAAAGATATGATTGTAATATCATCGAGTCCTTACCGTTATAGTTACGTAAGTAATCAAATCTTAGGAGTTGCAGTTTTACTGACTTTTATTTAGAACTATTGAGAAAGCTCCCGCCATACTTCACCCACCAACCCTGTGCTGCGATTCTCCCGGCGCAACACCAGGACGCATTGCTGTTTGCGTCACATTGTCACACGCACCCTCTCTGATGTGTTTACAAACGTCGTCACAATATTTACACCGCAGTAAATCGGCCCATGACAAGGGGGTGTGACAGCAGTAACAGTCGACAATAAATCGTCAGTAGGACGGTCATTGCTCATCAGTGGACGCGTTGATTTGACGCTTCACAGTGAACAATTGTCGTTCTTTTGTTTGCACTGTAAGATGTACGGTTGCAGAGTAATCAATGTGAATAGTGTCTGATGTAATCAGAAGTAAACAAATGTCCGAGACGATAGTCTAACTATATAAGCCTAGGTCGTTTTTCCAACATTACCAGCTGGTACATGAATTTAAAACATTCAAAATTGCAGATTTTAAGTAAAAGTGGAAAAATATCAAACTCGGTTTGAAAACTGTAATGACTGCATATTACTTAAATGACTCTTAAACTGCAAAAAGGCAAAGGTTTATTTTATATATTTACATAAATTACATCAATGAGTTAAAAGTTACAGTGATTACTGAACTGTTAGTTATGTCATGAATGTTTTGCGTAACTCCATTTTAAAGATATAAAATAAAAAATATGGTCCAACAGATGAAGTCCTAATAGAACAGAAGTGTATCAAGCGAATGTTACTACTGGACAGTTTTATTAAAATTTGGCATAGACATTCTATGGCATATGCCCCAGGCTTAAATCCAGGTTTGGTACTCAGCATGCCTGTGACCTTAGCAATGTTTATCAGTACCATCGACCTTGTACTGTGTCGACTCTCTCCCTTATTCTGTTTGATATGATCCCTACACAGGCCCATGAGGTCAGGCCTAATAAGGCTTAGAAGGGGATTGGCCTCTCCTTTAATAAATAATGAATGTGTTTAAAGCCAAAATGAGTCCCAAGTTAGGAAGATTTTCCAACAACATTTCTCTGTGAAACGGCCTTCACAAAACTGAACATAGTGATTTTATGGGTTTATGACTTAGACTTTTCTAAACAGGATTTGACTATATCGTATCAGAGAGGGTGAAGCTGAAGGCAGCATCTAAAAACCCCTTTAAAATATTTGAATCATAACAGTTTTTATTTTTATGAGAATCATCGCGACAGACTTCCCACATCACAACTTCACACTGAGTTCTCAGAGTAAATTACTCTTAGTAAAAAGGTTATATTAATGTGAAATTACATCTTTTTTTAAAAAAAAAAATAATCCCTAATTGTGTGTTGAGTTTAGCTAGTTCTAACAGCTGAAAGAGATACTGTTTTAGTTACAAGGCAAAATGAGACTAACAATTAGACCTAGAACCTTCATTAAAATAGTTATGAATTGGTAAACGAAGTCTATCATGTAATTCACATTCAATTATTATTATAGTGTCATATACCTAATTATATTTCAGTATGTTATGAGATAAACCAATATTCACAATAACTGATCGTCCTTAATACTCTTTTTATGCAAGAACACTAGTAATGTGTAGTACGAGTTAAATATGACAATTGATATAGTACGAGTTAAATATGACAATTGAATTGCAGGAATAGAGTCTGTTTCTGTGTTCATAATTTACGCTACATATAAAAGAAGACTGACATTTACATTGATATGAATGTCGATATTGTATCATCACCGGCAAATAACGTTTATAAGGGCTCATCAGTCAGTGACGTAACTTTTTCCAACCCCGCCCTTCTGTCTTCCAAATTACCTCTTCCTTAATACGCTTCTTGATGCAGCAATTTACTCGGTTTATGTAATATTAGGTTGTCATAAAAACACGTTTAACATAATATACACCTATTGGTACACTATTTTATTGCGTGCAAATTGTTGCTGTTTGGTAAAAAACAAATATGGCAGCCATTCATTATTTATATCCATATAAAACATCGAAATAAAGCACAACTTTATTATATTTTTGACGTGACAACGTCTTAAATTAGTTTGTGGCTCGGAGTCACTCATGAAAAAAGTGTAACGCCCCGGTAACGTTACGATGCCCGTCCAGTGGGTCCGCCGCACGGGATCCGCACGGGATTATAAAGCAGATAACTGTGGGTTCGCCGCACGAGATAAAACAGATAACTATGTTTATTCGTGAAAATGTGGAGTGCTTAGATTCGTCATTTACAACAACTACAAACAATAAAGGTAAATAATTGTACACTGATATTTCATTTACGTAAACTGTGATTGATTGATTGTTGATTGTCATTTGTACTTAAAAAAATGACACACATTGCAATTGATTGAAAATTGCTAGATTGACACAAAAGTTGAGAAACTGAGTTTATAGGTTATGTCATACTATTGACAAATGTTGATAGTGTTAAGTAAATTATTAGTTTAAATCACTCTGCAATCAATCGTAATTCAGTCGATTGAGAAGAAACAGCGCGTATTGCTAGTCAAACATTTAAAATAACAAATTATAACCTCTAACCTGTCATAACAGTGCGACCAAACAAACGAACTAAACCGACCAATCACCACGCGCGGAGTTAGAATTTAACTGTGTTTAGCAAGAATTTCAAATTCCAATTTTAGTAAATGTTTTATTCAACTTTACCATTTACAATAACAAATTTTAATTAATTTCAAAACAATCATCCGCATCAAACCATTGATTGCACAATGAAATTATTGAAATAATTTGCTTCATCGTAGAGAATGACCTGCATTAAAGTAATATTAAACCTAAAACGTCTATTAAACATTTATTTCATATCAACTAAAAAATTTAAGTTCTATTTTCCAGTGAACTACGCCTAATTATTAATACAACTAGGAGAGCCTTATTAATTTAAAATTAGAATCATGGACATAAGAAAATAGTAACTAAATGTTTGTAATGATTAAAATAATTAATTAATTAAACTCACGCCCCTGAAACTCGTGTAGGCTCCTTTCTTCTTGTTGTACTCCCATGCAGAAGAAGAAGACTTGTTGCAGTAGGGAAGGTCTTGCAAATTTTCAGACAGCACGTAGTCCTCATCACCAAAAATGTCAGACACCTGAGGATCAATAATAGTATTAGAATTTATGGAGTTTCAACTGACAAAGAATAACTATTAGGAAATTTATTTGAGGAGCTGGGACCTTTTACATAATCAGGAATTAGAACTATCAGTTAATGACGATACCTAAACTCCTACTCAGATGTATAAAATATACTGTAGCATAAGACTTGCGTACGTCAGGGTCCAAATAGCTATGTTGTTTTCACCAACTAGTAACACAAACAGCAGAAACATCTACTGGCCGTGGTTTACTGAGACAGTGAATTTCATAGTTCAAATAAAAATAAATGTTAAGAGATAACAATTATTGTCATCCCTTATACTGATACGAAACTATATTTTAATTTAGAAATTGCCAACCCCTTATTCAAACTTTAAAAATGTATAAAAGTTAGATTATTTGAAGTATTCAACATAATTAAACCAATATTATAGTCTGTAGCTGTACATATATTTCACAATTTCTCGTAGGAATGATTTGAATGTAAATGTATATTACATTTGAATGAAATCCCGGATAGTAAACCTAATTCTAACAACAACAAAAAGAATTTTGTTAAACTATACTAGGTATGGTTTAAAATATTAACCTACTTTAATATTGGTAATCATTTTGAAATTATATAATATTACTTATTCTGTTAGTACGTGCTATTCATTAAGTAACTAATAAATATTCTGATTTTTGGATGATTCTTTTTTTTCTCTTAATGAAATTCAACTTGGTCGACTCCATTATTACATAAAGGGTGCAGGATAACTGAGTTCGGCATTTAAACTGTTACTTTTGGACGGAGAGTTTTGTTGAGTAAAAGATTTGTACATTAGGCTATATGCGAAGCAAACATTCAAATTATCTATCTTACCTAACAGTACCTACAAAAGTTTTAGACCTCGCACGACACGTGATGTTTGGTGATCCTGGCGTTGAAGGGCTCAGAGGTTGGTTGGTTCTTGTGCCTGGAGCGTTATATTAGCTGAAAAGAATTTTCTGGAAGTGAAGGGGAATCCATGTATGCTTTTCACGTCCCCCAGAATGATCAATAATTGATAAAAATTATTGATTATAATGAGGAGCGGAGTGAGAAGGGCTGGGAGTACTGAAGTGGGTGTAGAGTCGTCGGGCAACGAAACGATCCTGCTTGAGATTTGCGTAGGGGTTGGCGGACGGAATACATCTTGTGTTATCCTCCTCAATCCTAGTGTATCCAGTATTCCTATCAAAACCACACAATGATGTAATCACAACTGTTTCGTTACTAAAACTCTCCGTCCGTAACAGTTCAATTCAACGTCTGTTCCGAAGCCTATTGTGATACAGTTATAGCGTTTAAAAATATTTCATATCAAAACAAACACCTTTCTTCCGGGTTACTCCGCATCAAACCATTGATTGCACAATGAAATTATTGAAATAATTTGCTTCATCGTAGAGAATGACCTGCATTAAAGTAATATTAAACCTAAAACGTCTATTAAACATTTATTTCATATCAACTAAAAAATTTAAGTTCTATTTTCCAGTGAACTACGCCTAATTATTAATACAACTAGGAGAGCCTTATTAATTTAAAATTAGAATCATGGACATAAGAAAATAGTAACTAAATGTTTGTAATGATTAAAATAATTAATTAATTAAACTCACGCCCCTGAAACTCGTGTAGGCTCCTTTCTTCTTGTTGTACTCCCATGCAGAAAAGGAAGACTTGTTGCAGTAGGGAAGGTCTTGCAAATTTTCAGACAGCATGTAGTCCTCATCACCAAAAATGTCAGACACCTGAACATCAATAATAGTATTAGAATTTATGGAGTTTCAACTGACAAAGAATAACTATTAGGAAATTTATTTGAGGAGCTGGGACCTTTTACATAATCAGGAATTGGAACTATCAGTTAATGACGATACCTAAACTCCTACTCAGATGTATAAAATATACTGTAGCATAAGACTTGCGTACGTCAGGGTCCAAATAGCTATGTTGTTTTCACCAACTAGTAACACAAACAGCAGAAACATCTACTGGCCGTGGTTTACTGAGACAGTGAATTTCATAGTTCAAATAAAAATAAATGTTAAGAGATAACAATTATTGTCATCCCTTATACTGATACGAAACTATATTTTAATTTAGAAATTGCCAACCCCTTATTCAAACTTTAAAAATGTATAAAAGTTAGATTATTTGAAGTATTCAACATAATTAAACCAATATTATAGTCTGTAGCTGTACATATATTTCACAATTTCTCGTAGGAATGATTTGAATGTAAATGTATATTACATTTGAATGAAATCCCGGATAGTAAACCTAATTCTAACAACAACAAAAAGAATTTTGTTAAACTATACTAGGTATGGTTTAAAATATTAACCTACTTTAATATTGGTAATCATGTTGAAATTATATAATATTACTTATTCTGTTAGTACGTGCTATTTATTAAGTAACTAATAAATATTCTGATTTTTGGATGATTCTTTTTTTCTCTTAATGAAATTCAACTTGTTCGACTCCATTATTACATAAAGGGTGCAGGATAACTGAGTTCGGCATTTAAACTGTTACTTTTGGACGGAGAGTTTTGTTGAGTAAAAGATTTGTACATTAGGCTATATGCGAAGCAAACATTCAAATTATCTATCTTACCTAAGAGTACCTACAAACGTTTTAGACCTCGCACGACACGTGATGTTTGGTGATCCTGGCGTTGAAGGGCTCAGAGGTTGGTTGGTTCTTGTGCCTGGAGCGTTATATTAGCTGAAAAGAATTTTCTGGAAGTGAAGGGGAATCCATGTATGCTTTTCACGTCCCCCAGAATGATCAATAATTGATAAAAATTATTGATTATAATGAGGAGCGGAGTGAGAAGGGCTGGGAGTACTGAAGTGGGTGTAGAGTCGTCGGGCAACGAAACGATCCTGCTTGAGATTTGCGTAGGGGTTGGCGGACGGAATACATCTTGTGTTATCCTCCTCAATCCTAGTGTATCCAGTATTCCTATCAAAACCACACAATGATGTAATCACAACTGTTTCGTTACTAAAACTCTCCGTCCGTAACAGTTCAATTCAACGTCTGTTCCGAAGCCTATTGTGATACAGTTATAGCGTTTAAAAATATTTCATATCAAAACAAACACCTTTCTTCCGGGTTACTCCGCATCAAACCATTGATTGCACAATGAAATTATTGAAATAATTTGCTTCATCGTAGAGAATGACCTGCATTAAAGTAATATTAAACCTAAAACGTCTATTAAACATTTATTTCATATCAACTAAAAAATTTAAGTTCTATTTTCCAGTGAACTACGCCTAATTATTAATACAACTAGGAGAGCCTTATTAATTTAAAATTAGAATCATGGACATAAGAAAATAGTAACTAAATGTTTGTAATGATTAAAGATAATTAATTAATTAAACTCACGCCCCTGAAACTCGTGTAGGCTCCTTTCTTCTTGTTGTACTCCCATGCAGAAGAGGAAGACTTGTTGCAGTAGGGAAGGTCTTGCAAATTTTCAGACAGCATGTAGTCCTCATCACCAAAAATGTCAGACACCTGAACATCAATAATAGTATTAGAATTTATGGAGTTTCAACTGACAAAGAATAACTATTAGGAAATTTATTTGAGGAGCTGGGACCTTTTACATAATCAGGAATTAGAACTATCAGTTAATGACGATACCTAAACTCCTACTCAGATGTATAAAATATACTGTAGCATAAGACTTGCGTACGTCAGGGTCCAAATATATGTTGTTTTCACCAACTAGTAACACAAACAGCAGAAACATCTACTGGCCGTGGTTTACTGAGACAGTGAATTTCATAGTTCAAATAAAAATAAATGTTAAGAGATAACAATTATTGTCATCCCTTATACTGATACGAAACTATATTTTAATTTAGAAATTGCCAACCCCTTATTCAAACTTTAAAAATGTATAAAAGTTAGATTATTTGAAGTATTCAACATAATTAAACCAATATTATAGTCTGTAGCTGTACATATATTTCACAATTTCTCGTAGGAATGATTTGAATGTAAATGTATATTACATTTGAATGAAATCCCGGATAGTAAACCTAATTCTAACAACAACAAAAAGAATTTTGTTAAACTATACTAGGTATGGTTTAAAATATTAACCTACTTTAATATTGGTAATCATGTTGAAATTATATAATATTACTTATTCTGTTAGTACGTGCTATTTATTAAGTAACTAATAAATATTCTGATTTTTGGATGATTCTTTTTTTCTCTTAATGAAATTCAACTTGTTCGACTCCATTATTACATAAAGGGTGCAGGATAACTGAGTTCGGCATTTAAACTGTTACTTTTGGACGGAGAGTTTTGTTGAGTAAAAGATTTGTACATTAGGCTATATGCGAAGCAAACATTCAAATTATCTATCTTACCTAAGAGTACCTACAAACGTTTTAGTCCTCGCACGACACGTGATGTTTGGTGATCCTGGCGTTGAAGGGCTCAGAGGTTGGTTGGTTCTTGTGCCTGGAGCGTTATATTAGCTGAAAAGAATTTTCTGGAAGTGAAGGGGAATCCATGTATGCTTTTCACGTCCCCCAGAATGATCAATAATTGATAAAAATTATTGATTATAATGAGGAGCGGAGTGAGAAGGGCTGGGAGTACTGAAGTGGGTGTAGAGTCGTCGGGCAACGAAACGATCCTGCTTGAGATTTGCGTAGGGGTTGGCGGACGGAATACATCTTGTGTTATCCTCCTCAATCCTAGTGTATCCAGTATTCCTATCAAAACCACACAATGATGTAATCACAACTGTTTCGTTACTAAAACTCTCCGTCCGTAACAGTTCAATTCAACGTCTGTTCCGAAGCCTATTGTGATACAGTTATAGCGTTTAAAAATATTTCATATCAAAACAAACACCTTTCTTCCGGGTTACTCCGCATCAAACCATTGATTGCACAATTAAATTATTGAAATAATTTGCTTCATCGTAGAGTATGACCTGCATTAAAGTAATATTAAACCTAAAACGTCTATTAAACATTTATTTCATATCAACTTAAAAAATTTAAGTTCTATTTTCCAGTGAACTACGCCTAATTATTAATACAACTAGGAGAGCCTTATTAATTTAAAATTAGAATCATGGACATAAGAAAATAGTAACTAAATGTTTGTAATGATTAAAATAATTAATTAATTAAACTCACGCCCCTGAAACTCGTGTAGGCTCCTTTCTTCTTGTTGTACTCCCATGCAGAAGAGGAAGACTTGTTGCAGTAGGGAAGGTCTTGCAAATTTTCAGACAGCATGTAGTCCTCATCACCAAAAATGTCAGACACCTGAACATCAATAATAGTATTAGAATTTATGGAGTTTCAACTGACAAAGAATAACTATTAGGAAATTTATTTGAGGAGCTGGGACCTTTTTACATAATCAGGAATTGGAACTATCAGTTAATGACGATACCTAAACTCCTACTCAGATGTATAAAATATACTGTAGCATAAGACTTGCGTACGTCAGGGTCCAAATAGCTATGTTGTTTTCACCAACTAGTAACACAAACAGCAGAAACATCTACTGGCCGTGGTTTACTGAGACAGTGAATTTCATAGTTCAAATAAAAATAAATGTTAAGAGATAACAATTATTGTCATCCCTTATACTGATACGAAACTATATTTTAATTTAGAAATTGCCAACCCCTTATTCAAACTTTAAAAATGTATAAAAGTTAGATTATTTGAAGTATTCAACATAATTAAACCAATATTATAGTCTGTAGCTGTACATATATTTCACAATTTCTCGTAGGAATGATTTGAATGTAAATGTATATTACATTTGAATGAAATCCCGGATAGTAAACCTAATTCTAACAACAACAAAAAGAATTTTGTTAAACTATACTAGGTATGGTTTAAAATATTAACCTACTTTAATATTGGTAATCATGTTGAAATTATATAATATTACTTATTCTGTTAGTACGTGCTATTTATTAAGTAACTAATAAATATTCTGATTTTTGGATGATTCTTTTTTTCTCTTAATGAAATTCAACTTGTTCGACTCCATTATTACATAAAGGGTGCAGGATAACTGAGTTCGGCATTTAAACTGTTACTTTTGGACGGAGAGTTTTGTTGAGTAAAAGATTTGTACATTAGGCTATATGCGAAGCAAACATTCAAATTATCTATCTTACCTAAGAGTACCTACAAACGTTTTAGTCCTCGCACGACACGTGATGTTTGGTGATCCTGGCGTTGAAGGGCTCAGAGGTTGGTTGGTTCTTGTGCCTGGAGCGTTATATTAGCTGAAAAGAATTTTCTGGAAGTGAAGGGGAATCCATGTATGCTTTTCACGTCCCCCAGAATGATCAATAATTGATAAAAATTATTGATTATAATGAGGAGCGGAGTGAGAAGGGCTGGGAGTACTGAAGTGGGTGTAGAGTCGTCGGGCAACGAAACGATCCTGCTTGAGATTTGCGTAGGGGTTGGCGGACGGAATACATCTTGTGTTATCCTCCTCAATCCTAGTGTATCCAGTATTCCTATCAAAACCACACAATGATGTAATCACAACTGTTTCGTTACTAAAACTCTCCGTCCGTAACAGTTCAATTCAACGTCTCTTCCGAAGCCTATTGTGATACAGTTATAGCGTTTAAAAATATTTCATATCAAAACAAACACCTTTCTTCCGGGTTACTCCGCATCAAACCATTGATTGCACAATTAAATTATTGAAATAATTTGCTTCATCGTAGAGTATGACCTGCATTAAAGTAATATTAAACCGAAAACGTCTATTAAACATATATTTCATATCAACTAAAAAATTTAAGTTCTATTTTCCAGTGAACTACGCCTAATTATTAATACAACTAGGAGAGCCTTATTAATTTAAAATTTGAATCATGGACATAAGAAAATAGTAACTAAATGTTTGTAATGATTAAAATAATTAATTAATTAAACTCACGCCCCTGAAACTCGTGTAGGCTCCTTTCTTCTTGTTGTACTCCCATGCAGAAGAGGAAGACTTGTTGCAGTAGGGAAGGTCTTGCAAATTTTCAGACAGCATGTAGTCCTCATCACCAAAAATGTCAGACACCTGAACATCAATAATAGTATTAGAATTTATGGAGTTTCAACTGACAAAGAATAACTATTAGGAAATTTATTTGAGGAGCTGGGACCTTTTACATAATCAGGAATTGGAACTATCAGTTAATGACGATACCTAAACTCCTACTCAGATGTATAAAATATACTGTAGCATAAGACTTGCGTACGTCAGGGTCCAAATAGCTATGTTGTTTTCACCAACTAGTAACACAAACAGCAGAAACATCTACTGGCCGTGGTTTACTGAGACAGTGAATTTCATAGTTCAAATAAAAATAAATGTTAAGAGATAACAATTATTGTCATCCCTTATACTGATACGAAACTATATTTTAATTTAGAAATTGCCAACCCCTTATTCAAACTTTAAAAATGTATAAAAGTTAGATTATTTGAAGTATTCAACATAATTAAACCAATATTATAGTCTGTAGCTGTACATATATTTCACAATTTCTCGTAGGAATGATTTGAATGTAAATGTATATTACATTTGAATGAAATCCCGGATAGTAAACCTAATTCTAACAACAACAAAAAGAATTTTGTTTAAACTATACTAAATATGGTTTAAAATATTAACCTACTTTAATATTGGTAATCATGTTGAAATTATATAATATTACTTATTCTGTTAGTACGTGCTATTTATTAAGTAACTAATAAATATTCTGATTTTTGGATGATTCTTTTTTTTCTCATAATGAAATTCAACTTGTTCGACTCCATTATTACATAAAGGGTGCAGGATAACTGAGTTCGGCATTTAAACTGTTACTTTTGGACGGAGAGTTTTGTTGAGTAAAAGATTTGTACATTAGGCTATATGCGAAGCAAACATTCAAATTATCTATCTTACCTAAGAGTACCTACAAACGTTTTAGACCTCGCACGACACGTGATGTTTGGTGATCCTGGCGTTGAAGGACTCAGAGGTTGGTTGGTTCTTGTGCCTGGAGCGTTATATTAGCTGAAAAGAATTTTCTGGAAGTGAAGGGGAATCCATGTATGCTTTTCACGTCCCCCAGAATGATCAATAATTGATAAAAATTATTGATTATAATGAGGAGCGGAGTGAGAAGGGCTGGGAGTACTGAAGTGGGTGTAGAGTCGTCGGGCAACGAAACGATCCTGCTTGAGATTTGCGTAGGGGTTGGCGGACGGAATACATCTTGTGTTATCCTCCTCAATCCTAGTGTATCCAGTATTCCTATCAAAACCACACAATGATGTAATCACAACTGTTTCGTTACTAAAACTCTCCGTCCGTAACAGTTCAATTCAACGTCTCTTCCGAAGCCTATTGTGATACAGTTATAGCGTTTAAAAATATTTCATATCAAAACAAACACCTTTCTTCAGGGTTACTCCGCATCAAACCATTGATTGCACAATTAAATTATTGAAATAATTTGCTTCATCGTAGAGAATGACCTGCATTAAAGTAATATTAAACCGAAAACGTCTATTAAACATATATTTCATATCAACTTAAAAAATTTAAGTTCTATTTTCCAGTGAACTACGCCTAATTATTAATACAACTAGGAGAGCCTTATTAATTTAAAATTTGAATCATGGACATAAGGAAATAGTAACTAAATGTTTGTAATGATTAAGATAATTAATTAATTAAACTCACGCCCCTGAAACTCGTGTAGGCTCCTTTCTTCTTGTTGTACTCCCATGCAGAAAAGGAAGACTTGTTGCAGTAGGGAAGGTCTTGCAAATTTTCAGACAGCATGTAGTCCTCATCACCAAAAATGTCAGACACCTGAACATCAATAATAGTATTAGAATTTATGGAGTTTCAACTGACAAAGAATAACTATTAGGAAATTTATTTGAGGAGCTGGGACCTTTTTACATAATCAGGAATTGGAACTATCAGTTAATGACGATACCTAAACTCCTACTCAGATGTATAAAATATACTGTAGCATAAGACTTGCGTACGTCAGGGTCCAAATATATGTTGTTTTCACCAACTAGTAACACAAACAGCAGAAACATCTACTGGCCGTGGTTTACTGAGACAGTGAATTTCATAGTTCAAATAAAAATAAATGTTAAGAGATAACAATTATTGTCATCCCTTATACTGATACGAAACTATATTTTAATTTAGAAATTGCCAACCCCTTATTCAAACTTTAAAAATGTATAAAAGTTAGATTATTTGAAGTATTCAACATAATTAAACCAATATTATAGTCTGTAGCTGTACATATATTTCACAATTTCTCGTAGGAATGATTTGAATGTAAATGTATATTACATTTGAATGAAATCCCGGATAGTAAACCTAATTCTAACAACAACAAAAAGAATTTTGTTTAAACTATACTAAATATGGTTTAAAATATTAACCTACTTTAATATTGGTAATCATGTTGAAATTATATAATATTACTTATTCTGTTAGTACGTGCTATTTATTAAGTAACTAATAAATATTCTGATTTTTGGATGATTCTTTTTTTTCTCATAATGAAATTCAACTTGTTCGACTCCATTATTACATAAAGGGTGCAGGATAACTGAGTTCGGCATTTAAACTGTTACTTTTGGACGGAGAGTTTTGTTGAGTAAAAGATTTGTACATTAGGCTATATGCGAAGCAAACATTCAAATTATCTATCTTACCTAAGAGTACCTACAAACGTTTTAGTCCTCGCACGATTCGTGATGTTTGGTGATCCTGGCGTTGAAGGACTCAGAGGTTGGTTGGTTCTTGTGCCTGGAGCGTTATATTAGCTGAAAAGAATTTTCTGGAAGTGAAGGGGAATCCATGTATGCTTTTCACGTCCCCCAGAATGATCAATAATTGATTAAAATTATTGATTATAATGAGGAGCGGAGTGAGAAGGGCTGGGAGTACTGAAGTGGGTGTAGAGTCGTCGGGCAACGAAACGATCCTGCTTGAGATTTGCGTAGGGGTTGGCGGACGGAATACATCTTGTGTTATCCTCCTCAATCCTAGTGTATCCAGTATTCCTATCAAAACCAGACAATGATGTAATCACAACTGTTTCGTTACTAAAACTCTCCGTCCGTAACAGTTCAATTCAACGTCTCTTCCGAAGCCTATTGTGATACAGTTATAGCGTTTAAAAATATTTCATATCAAAACAAACACCTTTCTTCCGGGTTACTCCGCATCAAACCATTGATTGCACAATTAAATTATTGAAATAATTTGCTTCATCGTAGAGTATGACCTGCATTAAAGTAATATTAAACCGAAAACGTCTATTAAACATATATTTCATATCAACTTAAAAAATTTAAGTTCTATTTTCCAGTGAACTACGCCTAATTATTAATACAACTAGGAGAGCCTTATTAATTTAAAATTTGAATCATGGACATAAGGAAATAGTAACTAAATGTTTGTAATGATTAAAATAATTAATTAATTAAACTCACGCCCCTGAAACTCGTGTAGGCTCCTTTCTTCTTGTTGTACTCCCATGCAGAAAAGGAAGACTTGTTGCAGTAGGGAAGGTCTTGCAAATTTTCAGACAGCATGTAGTCCTCATCACCAAAAATGTCAGACACCTGAACATCAATAATAGTATTAGAATTTATGGAGTTTCAACTGACAAAGAATAACTATTAGGAAATTTATTTGAGGAGCTGGGACCTTTTACATAATCAGGAATTGGAACTATCAGTTAATGACGATACCTAAACTCCTACTCAGATGTATAAAATATACTGTAGCATAAGACTTGCGTACGTCAGGGTCCAAATATATGTTGTTTTCACCAACTAGTAACACAAACAGCAGAAACATCTACTGGCCGTGGTTTACTGAGACAGTGAATTTCATAGTTCAAATAAAAATAAATGTTAAGAGATAACAATTATTGTCATCAATTATACTGATACGAAACTATATTTTAATTTAGAAATTGCCAACCCCTTATTCAAACTTTAAAAATGTATAAAAGTTAGATTATTTGAAGTATTCAACATAATTAAACCAATATTATAGTCTGTAGCTGTACATATATTTCACAATTTCTCGTAGGAATGATTTGAATGTAAATGTATATTACATTTGAATGAAATCCCGGATAGTAAACCTAATTCTAACAACAACAAAAAGAATTTTGTTAAACTATACTAAATATGGTTTAAAATATTAACCTACTTTAATATTGGTAATCATGTTGAAATTATATAATATTACTTATTCTGTTAGTACGTGCTATTTATTAAGTAACTAATAAATATTCTGATTTTTGGATGATTCTTTTTTTCTCATAATGAAATTCAACTTGTTCGACTCCATTATTACATAAAGGGTGCAGGATAACTGAGTTCGGCATTTAAACTGTTACTTTTGGACGGAGAGTTTTGTTGAGTAAAAGATTTGTACATTAGGCTATATGCGAAGCAAACATTCAAATTATCTATCTTACCTAAGAGTACCTACAAACGTTTTAGTCCTCGCACGATTCGTGATGTTTGGTGATCCTGGCGTTGAAGGGCTCAGAGGTTGGTTGGTTCTTGTGCCTGGAGCGTTATATTAGCTGAAAAGAATTTTCTGGAAGTGAAGGGGAATCCATGTATGCTTTTCACGTCCCCCAGAATGATCAATAATTGATTAAAATTATTGATTATAATGAGGAGCGGAGTGAGAAGGGCTGGGAGTACTGAAGTGGGTGTAGAGTCGTCGGGCAACGAAACGATCCTGCTTGAGATTTGCGTAGGGGTTGGCGGACGGAATACATCTTGTGTTATCCTCCTCAATCCTAGTGTATCCAGTATTCCTATCAAAACCAGACAATGATGTAATCACAACTGTTTCGTTACTAAAACTCTCCGTCCGTAACAGTTCAATTCAACGTCTCTTCCGAAGCCTATTGTGATACAGTTATAGCGTTTAAAAATATTTCATATCAAAACAAACACCTTTCTTCCGGGTTACTCCGCATCAAACCATTGATTGCACAATTAAATTATTGAAATAATTTGCTTCATCGTAGAGTATGACCTGCATTAAAGTAATATTAAACCGAAAACGTCTATCAAACATATATTTCATATCAACTTAAAATATTAGTTCTATTTTCCAGTGAACTACGCCTAATTATTAATACAACTAGGAGAGCCTTATTAATTTAAAATTTGAATCATGGACATAAGGAAATAGTAACTAAATGTTTGTAATGATTAAGATAATTAATTAATTAAACTCACGCCCCTGAAACTCGTGTAGGCTCCTTTCTTCTTGTTGTACTCCCATGCAGAAAAGGAAGACTTGTTGCAGTAGGGAAGGTCTTGCAAATTTTCAGACAGCATGTAGTCCTCATCACCAAAAATGTCAGACACCTGAACATCAATAATAGTATTAGAATTTATGGAGTTGCAACTGACAAAGAATAACTATTAGGAAATTTATTTGAGGAGCTGGGACCTTTTACATAATCAGGAATTGGAACTATCAGTTAATGACGATACCTAAACTCCTACTCAGATGTATAAAATATACTGTAGCATAAGACTTGCGTACGTCAGGGTCCAAATAGCTATGTTGTTTTCACCAACTAGTAACACAAACAGCAGAAACATCTACTGGCCGTGGTTTACTGAGACAGTGAATTTCATAGTTCAAATAAAAATAAATGTTAAGAGATAACAATTATTGTCATCAATTATACTGATACGAAACTATATTTTAATTTAGAAATTGCCAACCCCTTATTCAAACTTTAAAAATGTATAAAAGTTAGATTATTTGAAGTATTCAACATAATTAAACCAATATTATAGTCTGTAGCTGTACATATATTTCACAATTTCTCGTAGGAATGATTTGAATGTAAATGTATATTACATTTGAATGAAATCCCGGATAGTAAACCTAATTCTAACAACAACAAAAAGAATTTTGTTAAACTATACTAAATATGGTTTAAAATATTAACCTACTTTAATATTGGTAATCATGTTGAAATTATATAATATTACTTATTCTGTTAGTACGTGCTATTTATTAAGTAACTAATAAATATTCTGATTTTTGGATGATTCTTTTTTTTCTCATAATGAAATTCAACTTGTTCGACTCCATTATTACATAAAGGGTGCAGGATAACTGAGTTCGGCATTTAAACTGTTACTTTTGGACGGAGAGTTTTGTTGAGTAAAAGATTTGTACATTAGGCTATATGCGAAGCAAACATTCAAATTATCTATCTTACCTAAGAGTACCTACACACGTTTCAGTCCTCGCACGATTCGTGATGTTTGGTGATCCTGGCGTTGAAGGACTCAGAGGTTGGTTGGTTCTTGTGCCTGGAGCGTTATATTAGCTGAAAAGAATTTTCTGGAAGTGAAGGGGAATCCATGTATGCTTTTCACGTCCCCCAGAATGATCAATAATTGATTAAAATTATTGATTATAATGAGGAGCGGAGTGAGAAGGGCTGGGAGTACTGAAGTGGGTGTAGAGTCGTCGGGCAACGAAACGATCCTGCTTGAGATTTGCGTAGGGGTTGGCGGACGGAATACATCTTGTGTTATCCTCCTCAATCCTAGTGTATCCAGTATTCCTATCAAAACCAGACAATGATGTAATCACAACTGTTTCGTTACTAAAACTCTCCGTCCGTAACAGTTCAATTCAACGTCTCTTCCGAAGCCTATTGTGATACAGTTATAGCGTTTAAAAATATTTCATATCAAAACAAACACCTTTCTTCCGGGTTACTCCGCATCAAACCATTGATTGCACAATTAAATTATTGAAATAATTTGCTTCATCGTAGAGTATGACCTGCATTAAAGTAATATTAAACCGAAAACGTCTATCAAACATATATTTCATATCAACTTAAAATATTAGTTCTATTTTCCAGTGAACTACGCCTAATTATTAATACAACTAGGAGAGCCTTATTAATTTAAAATTTGAATCATGGACATAAGGAAATAGTAACTAAATGTTTGTAATGATTAAGATAATTAATTAATTAAACTCACGCCCCTGAAACTCGTGTAGGCTCCTTTCTTCTTGTTGTACTCCCATGCAGAAAAGGAAGACTTGTTGCAGTAGGGAAGGTCTTGCAAATTTTCAGACAGCATGTAGTCCTCATCACCAAAAATGTCAGACACCTGAACATCAATAATAGTATTAGAATTTATGGAGTTGCAACTGACAAAGAATAACTATTAGGAAATTTATTTGAGGAGCTGGGACCTTTTTTTACATAATCAGGAATTGGAACTATCAGTTAATGACGATACCTAAACTCCTACTCAGATGTATAAAATATACTGTAGCATAAGACTTGCGTACGTCAGGGTCCAAATATATGTTGTTTTCACCAACTAGTAACACAAACAGCAGAAACATCTACTGGCCGTGGTTTACTGAGACAGTGAATTTCATAGTTCAAATAAAAATAAATGTTAAGAGATAACAATTATTGTCATCAATTATACTGATACGAAACTATATTTTAATTTAGAAATTGCCAACCCCTTATTCAAACTTTAAAAATGTATAAAAGTTAGATTATTTGAAGTATTCAACATAATTAAACCAATATTATAGTCTGTAGCTGTACATATATTTCACAATTTCTCGTAGGAATGATTTGAATGTAAATGTATATTACATTTGAATGAAATCCCGGATAGTAAACCTAATTCTAACAACAACAAAAAGAATTTTGTTAAACTATACTAAATATGGTTTAAAATATTAACCTACTTTAATATTGGTAATCATGTTGAAATTATATAATATTACTTATTCTGTTAGTACGTGCTATTTATTAAGTAACTAATAAATATTCTGATTTTTGGATGATTCTTTTTTTTCTCATAATGAAATTCAACTTGTTCGACTCCATTATTACATAAAGGGTGCAGGATAACTGAGTTCGGCATTTAAACTGTTACTTTTGGACGGAGAGTTTTGTTGAGTAAAAGATTTGTACATTAGGCTATATGCGAAGCAAACATTCAAATTATCTATCTTACCTAAGAGTACCTACACACGTTTCAGTCCTCGCACGATTCGTGATGTTTGGTGATCCTGGCGTTGAAGGACTCAGAGGTTTGTTGGTTCTTGTGCCTGGAGCGTTATATTAGCTGAAAAGAATTTTCTGGAAGTGAAGGGGAATCCATGTATGCTTTTCACGTCCCCCAGAATGATCAATAATTGATTAAAATTATTGATTATAATGAGGAGCGGAGTGAGAAGGGCTGGGAGTACTGAAGTGGGTGTAGAGTCGTCGGGCAACGAAACGATCCTGCTTGAGATTTGCGTAGGGGTTGGCGGACGGAATACATCTTGTGTTATCCTCCTCAATCCTAGTGTATCCAGTATTCCTATCAAAACCAGACAATGATGTAATCACAACTGTTTCGTTACTAAAACTCTCCGTCCGTAACAGTTCAATTCAACGTCTCTTCCGAAGCCTATTGTGATACAGTTATAGCGTTTAAAAATATTTCATATCAAAACAAACACCTTTCTTCAGGGTTACTCCGCATCAAACCATTGATTGCACAATTAAATTATTGAAATAATTTGCTTCATCGTAGAGTATGACCTGCATTAAAGTAATATTAAACCGAAAACGTCTATCAAACATATATTTCATATCAACTTAAAATATTAGTTCTATTTTCCAGTGAACTACGCCTAATTATTAATACAACTAGGAGAGCCTTATTAATTTAAAATTTGAATCATGGACATAAGGAAATAGTAACTAAATGTTTGTAATGATTAAGATAATTAATTAAACTCACGCCCCTGAAACTCGTGTAGGCTCCTTTCTTCTTGTTGTACTCCCATGCAGAAAAGGAAGACTTGTTGCAGTAGGGAAGGTCTTGCAAATTTTCAGACAGCATGTAGTCCTCATCACCAAAAATGTCAGACACCTGAACATCAATAATAGTATTAGAATTTATGGAGTTGCAACTGACAAAGAATAACTATTAGGAAATTTATTTGAGGAGCTGGGACCTTTTACATAATCAGGAATTGGAACTATCAGTTAATGACGATACCTAAACTCCTACTCAGATGTATAAAATATACTGTAGCATAAGACTTGCGTACGTCAGGGTCCAAATATATTGTTTTCACCAACTAGTAACACAAACAGCAGAAACATCTACTGGCCGTGGTTTACTGAGACAGTGAATTTCATAGTTCAAATAAAAATAAATGTTAAGAGATAACAATTATTGTCATCAATTATACTGATACGAAACTATATTTTAATTTAGAAATTGCCAACCCCTTATTCAAACTTTAAAAATGTATAAAAGTTAGATTATTTGAAGTATTCAACATAATTAAACCAATATTATAGTCTGTAGCTGTACATATATTTCACAATTTCTCGTAGGAATGATTTGAATGTAAATGTATATTACATTTGAATGAAATCCCGGATATTAAACCTAATTCTAACAACAACAAAAAGAATTTTGTTAAACTATACTAAATATGGTTTAAAATATTAACCTACTTTAATATTGGTAATCATGTTGAAATTATATAATATTACTTATTCTGTTAGTACGTGCTATTTATTAAGTAACTAATAAATATTCTGATTTTTGGATGATTCTTTTTTTTCTCATAATGAAATTCAACTTGTTCGACTCCATTATTACATAAAGGGTGCAGGATAACTGAGTTCGGCATTTAAACTGTTACTTTTGGACGGAGAGTTTTGTTGAGTAAAAGATTTGTACATTAGGCTATATGCGAAGCAAACATTCAAATTATCTATCTTACCTAAGAGTACCTACACACGTTTCAGTCCTCGCACGATTCGTGATGTTTGGTGATCCTGGCGTTGAAGGACTCAGAGGTTTGTTGGTTCTTGTGCCTGGAGCGTTATATTAGCTGAAAAGAATTTTCTGGAAGTGAAGGGGAATCCATGTATGCTTTTCACGTCCCCCAGAATGATCAATAATTGATTAAAATTATTGATTATAATGAGGAGCGGAGTGAGAAGGGCTGGGAGTACTGAAGTGGGTGTAGAGTCGTCGGGCAACGAAACGATCCTGCTTGAGATTTGCGTAGGGGTTGGCGGACGGAATACATCTTGTGTTATCCTCCTCAATCCTAGTGTATCCAGTATTCCTATCAAAACCAGACAATGATGTAATCACAACTGTTTCGTTACTAAAACTCTCCGTCCGTAACAGTTCAATTCAACGTCTCTTCCGAAGCCTATTGTGATACAGTTATAGCGTTTAAAAATATTTCATATCAAAACAAACACCTTTCTTCAGGGTTACTCCGCATCAAACCATTGATTGCACAATTAAATTATTGAAATAATTTGCTTCATCGTAGAGTATGACCTGCATTAAAGTAATATTAAACCGAAAACGTCTATCAAACATATATTTCATATCAACTTAAAATATTAGTTCTATTTTCCAGTGAACTACGCCTAATTATTAATACAACTAGGAGAGCCTTATTAATTTAAAATTTGAATCATGGACATAAGGAAATAGTAACTAAATGTTTGTAATGATTAAGATAATTAATTAAACTCACGCCCCTGAAACTCGTGTAGGCTCCTTTCTTCTTGTTGTACTCCCATGCAGAAAAGGAAGACTTGTTGCAGTAGGGAAGGTCTTGCAAATTTTCAGACAGCATGTAGTCCTCATCACCAAAAATGTCAGACACCTGAACATCAATAATAGTATTAGAATTTATGGAGTTGCAACTGACAAAGAATAACTATTAGGAAATTTATTTGAGGAGCTGGGACCTTTTACATAATCAGGAATTGGAACTATTAGTTAATGACGATACCTAAACTCCTACTCAGATGTATAAAATATACTGTAGCATAAGACTTGCGTACGTCAGGGTCCAAATATATTGTTTTCACCAACTAGTAACACAAACAGCAGAAACATCTACTGGCCGTGGTTTACTGAGACAGTGAATTTCATAGTTCAAATAAAAATAAATGTTAAGAGATAACAATTATTGTCATCAATTATACTGATACGAAACTATATTTTAATTTAGAAATTGCCAACCCCTTATTCAAACTTTAAAAATGTATAAAAGTTAGATTATTTGAAGTATTCAACATAATTAAACCAATATTATAGTCTGTAGCTGTACATATATTTCACAATTTCTCGTAGGAATGATTTGAATGTAAATGTATATTACATTTGAATGAAATCCCGGATATTAAACCTAATTCTAACAACAACAAAAAGAATTTTGTTAAACTATACTAAATATGGTTTAAAATATTAACCTACTTTAATATTGGTAATCATGTTGAAATTATATAATATTACTTATTCTGTTAGTACGTGCTATTTATTAAGTAACTAATAAATATTCTGATTTTTGGATGATTCTTTTTTTTCTCATAATGAAATTCAACTTGTTCGACTCCATTATTACATAAAGGGTGCAGGATAACTGAGTTCGGCATTTAAACTGTTACTTTTGGACGGAGAGTTTTGTTGAGTAAAAGATTTGTACATTAGGCTATATGCGAAGCAAACATTCAAATTATCTATCTTACCTAAGAGTACCTACACACGTTTCAGTCCTCGCACGATTCGTGATGTTTGGTGATCCTGGCGTTGAAGGACTCAGAGGTTTGTTGGTTCTTGTGCCTGGAGCGTTATATTAGCTGAAAAGAATTTTCTGGAAGTGAAGGGGAATCCATGTATGCTTTTCACGTCCCCCAGAATGATCAATAATTGATTAAAATTATTGATTATAATGAGGAGCGGAGTGAGAAGGGCTGGGAGTACTGAAGTGGGTGTAGAGTCGTCGGGCAACGAAACGATCCTGCTTGAGATTTGCGTAGGGGTTGGCGGACGGAATACATCTTGTGTTATCCTCCTCAATCCTAGTGTATCCAGTATTCCTATCAAAACCAGACAATGATGTAATCACAACTGTTTCGTTACTAAAACTCTCCGTCCGTAACAGTTCAATTCAACGTCTCTTCCGAAGCCTATTGTGATACAGTTATAGCGTTTAAAAATATTTCATATCAAAACAAACACCTTTCTTCAGGGTTACTCCGCATCAAACCATTGATTGCACAATTAAATTATTGAAATAATTTGCTTCATCGTAGAGTATGACCTGCATTAAAGTAATATTAAACCGAAAACGTCTATCAAACATATATTTCATATCAACTTAAAATATTAGTTCTATTTTCCAGTGAACTACGCCTAATTATTAATACAACTAGGAGAGCCTTATTAATTTAAAATTTGAATCATGGACATAAGGAAATAGTAACTAAATGTTTGTAATGATTAAGATAATTAATTAATTAAACTCACGCCCCTGAAACTCGTGTAGGCTCCTTTCTTCTTGTTGTACTCCCATGCAGAAAAGGAAGACTTGTTGCAGTAGGGAAGGTCTTGCAAATTTTCAGACAGCATGTAGTCCTCATCACCAAAAATGTCAGACACCTGAACATCAATAATAGTATTAGAATTTATGGAGTTGCAACTGACAAAGAATAACTATTAGGAAATTTATTTGAGGAGCTGGGACCTTTTACATAATCAGGAATTGGAACTATCAGTTAATGACGATACCTAAACTCCTACTCAGATGTATAAAATATACTGTAGCATAAGACTTGCGTACGTCAGGGTCCAAATATATTGTTTTCACCAACTAGTAACACAAACAGCAGAAACATCTACTGGCCGTGGTTTACTGAGACAGTGAATTTCATAGTTCAAATAAAAATAAATGTTAAGAGATAACAATTATTGTCATCAATTATACTGATACGAAACTATATTTTAATTTAGAAATTGCCAACCCCTTATTCAAACTTTAAAAATGTATAAAAGTTAGATTATTTGAAGTATTCAACATAATTAAACCAATATTATAGTCTGTAGCTGTACATATATTTCACAATTTCTCGTAGGAATGATTTGAATGTAAATGTATATTACATTTGAATGAAATCCCGGATATTAAACCTAATTCTAACAACAACAAAAAGAATTTTGTTAAACTATACTAAATATGGTTTAAAATATTAACCTACTTTAATATTGGTAATCATGTTGAAATTATATAATATTACTTATTCTGTTAGTACGTGCTATTTATTAAGTAACTAATAAATATTCTGATTTTTGGATGATTCTTTTTTTTTCTCATAATGAAATTCAACTTGTTCGACTCCATTATTACATAAAGGGTGCAGGATAACTGAGTTCGGCATTTAAACTGTTACTTTTGGACGGAGAGTTTTGTTGAGTAAAAGATTTGTACATTAGGCTATATGCGAAGCAAACATTCAAATTATCTATCTTACCTAAGAGTACCTACACACGTTTCAGTCCTCGCACGATTCGTGATGTTTGGTGATCCTGGCGTTGAAGGACTCAGAGGTTTGTTGGTTCTTGTGCCTGGAGCGTTATATTAGCTGAAAAGAATTTTCTGGAAGTGAAGGGGAATCCATGTATGCTTTTCACGTCCCCCAGAATGATCAATAATTGATTAAAATTATTGATTATAATGAGGAGCGGAGTGAGAAGGGCTGGGAGTACTGAAGTGGGTGTAGAGTCGTCGGGCAACGAAACGATCCTGCTTGAGATTTGCGTAGGGGTTGGCGGACGGAATACATCTTGTGTTATCCTCCTCAATCCTAGTGTATCCAGTATTCCTATCAAAACCAGACAATGATGTAATCACAACTGTTTCGTTACTAAAACTCTCCGTCCGTAACAGTTCAATTCAACGTCTCTTCCGAAGCCTATTGTGATACAGTTATAGCGTTTAAAAATATTTCATATCAAAACAAACACCTTTCTTCAGGGTTACTCCGCATCAAACCATTGATTGCACAATTAAATTATTGAAATAATTTGCTTCATCGTAGAGTATGACCTGCATTAAAGTAATATTAAACCGAAAACGTCTATCAAACATATATTTCATATCAACTTAAAATATTAGTTCTATTTTCCAGTGAACTACGCCTAATTATTAATACAACTAGGAGAGCCTTATTAATTTAAAATTTGAATCATGGACATAAGGAAATAGTAACTAAATGTTTGTAATGATTAAGATAATTAATTAAACTCACGCCCCTGAAACTCGTGTAGGCTCCTTTCTTCTTGTTGTACTCCCATGCAGAAAAGGAAGACTTGTTGCAGTAGGGAAGGTCTTGCAAATTTTCAGACAGCATGTAGTCCTCATCACCAAAAATGTCAGACACCTGAACATCAATAATAGTATTAGAATTTATGGAGTTGCAACTGACAAAGAATAACTATTAGGAAATTTATTTGAGGAGCTGGGACCTTTTACATAATCAGGAATTGGAACTATTAGTTAATGACGATACCTAAACTCCTACTCAGATGTATAAAATATACTGTAGCATAAGACTTGCGTACGTCAGGGTCCAAATATATTGTTTTCACCAACTAGTAACACAAACAGCAGAAACATCTACTGGCCGTGGTTTACTGAGACAGTGAATTTCATAGTTCAAATAAAAATAAATGTTAAGAGATAACAATTATTGTCATCAATTATACTGATACGAAACTATATTTTAATTTAGAAATTGCCAACCCCTTATTCAAACTTTAAAAATGTATAAAAGTTAGATTATTTGAAGTATTCAACATAATTAAACCAATATTATAGTCTGTAGCTGTACATATATTTCACAATTTCTCGTAGGAATGATTTGAATGTAAATGTATATTACATTTGAATGAAATCCCGGATATTAAACCTAATTCTAACAACAACAAAAAGAATTTTGTTAAACTATACTAAATATGGTTTAAAATATTAACCTACTTTAATATTGGTAATCATGTTGAAATTATATAATATTACTTATTCTGTTAGTACGTGCTATTTATTAAGTAACTAATAAATATTCTGATTTTTGGATGATTCTTTTTTTTCTCATAATGAAATTCAACTTGTTCGACTCCATTATTACATAAAGGGTGCAGGATAACTGAGTTCGGCATTTAAACTGTTACTTTTGGACGGAGAGTTTTGTTGAGTAAAAGATTTGTACATTAGGCTATATGCGAAGCAAACATTCAAATTATCTATCTTACCTAAGAGTACCTACACACGTTTCAGTCCTCGCACGATTCGTGATGTTTGGTGATCCTGGCGTTGAAGGACTCAGAGGTTTGTTGGTTCTTGTGCCTGGAGCGTTATATTAGCTGAAAAGAATTTTCTGGAAGTGAAGGGGAATCCATGTATGCTTTTCACGTCCCCCAGAATGATCAATAATTGATTAAAATTATTGATTATAATGAGGAGCGGAGTGAGAAGGGCTGGGAGTACTGAAGTGGGTGTAGAGTCGTCGGGCAACGAAACGATCCTGCTTGAGATTTGCGTAGGGGTTGGCGGACGGAATACATCTTGTGTTATCCTCCTCAATCCTAGTGTATCCAGTATTCCTATCAAAACCAGACAATGATGTAATCACAACTGTTTCGTTACTAAAACTCTCCGTCCGTAACAGTTCAATTCAACGTCTCTTCCGAAGCCTATTGTGATACAGTTATAGCGTTTAAAAATATTTCATATCAAAACAAACACCTTTCTTCAGGGTTACTCCGCATCAAACCATTGATTGCACAATTAAATTATTGAAATAATTTGCTTCATCGTAGAGTATGACCTGCATTAAAGTAATATTAAACCGAAAACGTCTATCAAACATATATTTCATATCAACTTAAAATATTAGTTCTATTTTCCAGTGAACTACGCCTAATTATTAATACAACTAGGAGAGCCTTATTAATTTAAAATTTGAATCATGGACATAAGGAAATAGTAACTAAATGTTTGTAATGATTAAGATAATTAATTAAACTCACGCCCCTGAAACTCGTGTAGGCTCCTTTCTTCTTGTTGTACTCCCATGCAGAAAAGGAAGACTTGTTGCAGTAGGGAAGGTCTTGCAAATTTTCAGACAGCATGTAGTCCTCATCACCAAAAATGTCAGACACCTGAACATCAATAATAGTATTAGAATTTATGGAGTTGCAACTGACAAAGAATAACTATTAGGAAATTTATTTGAGGAGCTGGGACCTTTTTTACATAATCAGGAATTGGAACTATCAGTTAATGACGATACCTAAACTCCTACTCAGATGTATAAAATATACTGTAGCATAAGACTTGCGTACGTCAGGGTCCAAATATATTGTTTTCACCAACTAGTAACACAAACAGCAGAAACATCTACTGGCCGTGGTTTACTGAGACAGTGAATTTCATAGTTCAAATAAAAATAAATGTTAAGAGATAACAATTATTGTCATCAATTATACTGATACGAAACTATATTTTAATTTAGAAATTGCCAACCCCTTATTCAAACTTTAAAAATGTATAAAAGTTAGATTATTTGAAGTATTCAACATAATTAAACCAATATTATAGTCTGTAGCTGTACATATATTTCACAATTTCTCGTAGGAATGATTTGAATGTAAATGTATATTACATTTGAATGAAATCCCGGATATTAAACCTAATTCTAACAACAACAAAAAGAATTTTGTTAAACTATACTAAATATGGTTTAAAATATTAACCTACTTTAATATTGGTAATCATGTTGAAATTATATAATATTACTTATTCTGTTAGTACGTGCTATTTATTAAGTAACTAATAAATATTCTGATTTTTGGATGATTCTTTTTTTTCTCATAATGAAATTCAACTTGTTCGACTCCATTATTACATAAAGGGTGCAGGATAACTGAGTTCGGCATTTAAACTGTTACTTTTGGACGGAGAGTTTTGTTGAGTAAAAGATTTGTACATTAGGCTATATGCGAAGCAAACATTCAAATTATCTATCTTACCTAAGAGTACCTACACACGTTTCAGTCCTCGCACGATTCGTGATGTTTGGTGATCCTGGCGTTGAAGGACTCAGAGGTTTGTTGGTTCTTGTGCCTGGAGCGTTATATTAGCTGAAAAGAATTTTCTGGAAGTGAAGGGGAATCCATGTATGCTTTTCACGTCCCCCAGAATGATCAATAATTGATTAAAATTATTGATTATAATGAGGAGCGGAGTGAGAAGGGCTGGGAGTACTGAAGTGGGTGTAGAGTCGTCGGGCAACGAAACGATCCTGCTTGAGATTTGCGTAGGGGTTGGCGGACGGAATACATCTTGTGTTATCCTCCTCAATCCTAGTGTATCCAGTATTCCTATCAAAACCAGACAATGATGTAATCACAACTGTTTCGTTACTAAAACTCTCCGTCCGTAACAGTTCAATTCAACGTCTCTTCCGAAGCCTATTGTGATACAGTTATAGCGTTTAAAAATATTTCATATCAAAACAAACACCTTTCTTCAGGGTTACTCCGCATCAAACCATTGATTGCACAATTAAATTATTGAAATAATTTGCTTCATCGTAGAGTATGACCTGCATTAAAGTAATATTAAACCGAAAACGTCTATCAAACATATATTTCATATCAACTTAAAATATTAGTTCTATTTTCCAGTGAACTACGCCTAATTATTAATACAACTAGGAGAGCCTTATTAATTTAAAATTTGAATCATGGACATAAGGAAATAGTAACTAAATGTTTGTAATGATTAAGATAATTAATTAAACTCACGCCCCTGAAACTCGTGTAGGCTCCTTTCTTCTTGTTGTACTCCCATGCAGAAAAGGAAGACTTGTTGCAGTAGGGAAGGTCTTGCAAATTTTCAGACAGCATGTAGTCCTCATCACCAAAAATGTCAGACACCTGAACATCAATAATAGTATTAGAATTTATGGAGTTGCAACTGACAAAGAATAACTATTAGGAAATTTATTTGAGGAGCTGGGACCTTTTACATAATCAGGAATTGGAACTATCAGTTAATGACGATACCTAAACTCCTACTCAGATGTATAAAATATACTGTAGCATAAGACTTGCGTACGTCAGGGTCCAAATATATTGTTTTCACCAACTAGTAACACAAACAGCAGAAACATCTACTGGCCGTGGTTTACTGAGACAGTGAATTTCATAGTTCAAATAAAAATAAATGTTAAGAGATAACAATTATTGTCATCAATTATACTGATACGAAACTATATTTTAATTTAGAAATTGCCAACCCCTTATTCAAACTTTAAAAATGTATAAAAGTTAGATTATTTGAAGTATTCAACATAATTAAACCAATATTATAGTCTGTAGCTGTACATATATTTCACAATTTCTCGTAGGAATGATTTGAATGTAAATGTATATTACATTTGAATGAAATCCCGGATATTAAACCTAATTCTAACAACAACAAAAAGAATTTTGTTAAACTATACTAAATATGGTTTAAAATATTAACCTACTTTAATATTGGTAATCATGTTGAAATTATATAATATTACTTATTCTGTTAGTACGTGCTATTTATTAAGTAACTAATAAATATTCTGATTTTTGGATGATTCTTTTTTTTCTCATAATGAAATTCAACTTGTTCGACTCCATTATTACATAAAGGGTGCAGGATAACTGAGTTCGGCATTTAAACTGTTACTTTTGGACGGAGAGTTTTGTTGAGTAAAAGATTTGTACATTAGGCTATATGCGAAGCAAACATTCAAATTATCTATCTTACCTAAGAGTACCTACACACGTTTCAGTCCTCGCACGATTCGTGATGTTTGGTGATCCTGGCGTTGAAGGACTCAGAGGTTTGTTGGTTCTTGTGCCTGGAGCGTTATATTAGCTGAAAAGAATTTTCTGGAAGTGAAGGGGAATCCATGTATGCTTTTCACGTCCCCCAGAATGATCAATAATTGATTAAAATTATTGATTATAATGAGGAGCGGAGTGAGAAGGGCTGGGAGTACTGAAGTGGGTGTAGAGTCGTCGGGCAACGAAACGATCCTGCTTGAGATTTGCGTAGGGGTTGGCGGACGGAATACATCTTGTGTTATCCTCCTCAATCCTAGTGTATCCAGTATTCCTATCAAAACCAGACAATGATGTAATCACAACTGTTTCGTTACTAAAACTCTCCGTCCGTAACAGTTCAATTCAACGTCTCTTCCGAAGCCTATTGTGATACAGTTATAGCGTTTAAAAATATTTCATATCAAAACAAACACCTTTCTTCAGGGTTACTCCGCATCAAACCATTGATTGCACAATTAAATTATTGAAATAATTTGCTTCATCGTAGAGTATGACCTGCATTAAAGTAATATTAAACCGAAAACGTCTATCAAACATATATTTCATATCAACTTAAAATATTAGTTCTATTTTCCAGTGAACTACGCCTAATTATTAATACAACTAGGAGAGCCTTATTAATTTAAAATTTGAATCATGGACATAAGGAAATAGTAACTAAATGTTTGTAATGATTAAGATAATTAATTAAACTCACGCCCCTGAAACTCGTGTAGGCTCCTTTCTTCTTGTTGTACTCCCATGCAGAAAAGGAAGACTTGTTGCAGTAGGGAAGGTCTTGCAAATTTTCAGACAGCATGTAGTCCTCATCACCAAAAATGTCAGACACCTGAACATCAATAATAGTATTAGAATTTATGGAGTTGCAACTGACAAAGAATAACTATTAGGAAATTTATTTGAGGAGCTGGGACCTTTTTACATAATCAGGAATTGGAACTATCAGTTAATGACGATACCTAAACTCCTACTCAGATGTATAAAATATACTGTAGCATAAGACTTGCGTACGTCAGGGTCCAAATATATTGTTTTCACCAACTAGTAACACAAACAGCAGAAACATCTACTGGCCGTGGTTTACTGAGACAGTGAATTTCATAGTTCAAATAAAAATAAATGTTAAGAGATAACAATTATTGTCATCAATTATACTGATACGAAACTATATTTTAATTTAGAAATTGCCAACCCCTTATTCAAACTTTAAAAATGTATAAAAGTTAGATTATTTGAAGTATTCAACATAATTAAACCAATATTATAGTCTGTAGCTGTACATATATTTCACAATTTCTCGTAGGAATGATTTGAATGTAAATGTATATTACATTTGAATGAAATCCCGGATATTAAACCTAATTCTAACAACAACAAAAAGAATTTTGTTAAACTATACTAAATATGGTTTAAAATATTAACCTACTTTAATATTGGTAATCATGTTGAAATTATATAATATTACTTATTCTGTTAGTACGTGCTATTTATTAAGTAACTAATAAATATTCTGATTTTTGGATGATTCTTTTTTTTCTCATAATGAAATTCAACTTGTTCGACTCCATTATTACATAAAGGGTGCAGGATAACTGAGTTCGGCATTTAAACTGTTACTTTTGGACGGAGAGTTTTGTTGAGTAAAAGATTTGTACATTAGGCTATATGCGAAGCAAACATTCAAATTATCTATCTTACCTAAGAGTACCTACACACGTTTCAGTCCTCGCACGATTCGTGATGTTTGGTGATCCTGGCGTTGAAGGACTCAGAGGTTTGTTGGTTCTTGTGCCTGGAGCGTTATATTAGCTGAAAAGAATTTTCTGGAAGTGAAGGGGAATCCATGTATGCTTTTCACGTCCCCCAGAATGATCAATAATTGATTAAAATTATTGATTATAATGAGGAGCGGAGTGAGAAGGGCTGGGAGTACTGAAGTGGGTGTAGAGTCGTCGGGCAACGAAACGATCCTGCTTGAGATTTGCGTAGGGGTTGGCGGACGGAATACATCTTGTGTTATCCTCCTCAATCCTAGTGTATCCAGTATTCCTATCAAAACCAGACAATGATGTAATCACAACTGTTTCGTTACTAAAACTCTCCGTCCGTAACAGTTCAATTCAACGTCTCTTCCGAAGCCTATTGTGATACAGTTATAGCGTTTAAAAATATTTCATATCAAAACAAACACCTTTCTTCAGGGTTACTCCGCATCAAACCATTGATTGCACAATTAAATTATTGAAATAATTTGCTTCATCGTAGAGTATGACCTGCATTAAAGTAATATTAAACCGAAAACGTCTATCAAACATATATTTCATATCAACTTAAAATATTAGTTCTATTTTCCAGTGAACTACGCCTAATTATTAATACAACTAGGAGAGCCTTATTAATTTAAAATTTGAATCATGGACATAAGGAAATAGTAACTAAATGTTTGTAATGATTAAGATAATTAATTAAACTCACGCCCCTGAAACTCGTGTAGGCTCCTTTCTTCTTGTTGTACTCCCATGCAGAAAAGGAAGACTTGTTGCAGTAGGGAAGGTCTTGCAAATTTTCAGACA
>NW_025778550.1:0-17365 GCF_021130785.1 Homalodisca vitripennis
AGCCCCGGACTTATATATATAATTTAATATATATATTATATATATATATATATAAATAATAAGTGATATGAATGTGAGGGTTCTAGCCCCACTTTTGGGACAGTCAGAAAATCAACGTAAAATACTGTTTTTAAAAAGGGCAATAAACTAATCTGTAACTCACGAATGAAAAATTAACCGAATCTATAGCTGTTGTACTGTTCATTGTAGGCTTCAATTTCTAAGCTGTTTTAATGAAAAAATCCAGAAATGTTCGAAATCTTTATTCCACGAAGTTAATTGTAACACAGTCTTTATCTTTAATAGTCTTCTTTCCAGTAACAACCAAGTGTAATTTTTCATTTTTGTTCAATTCTTTAATCTTTTTTTCATCCAAAACAGTCAAAAATCTGTTTGGCAAGTGTACTTTACAATCTTCCAACTCGGCAATTATTGTAAACCCGAATTATCTTTCATTTTCTCCAAATTCACAATTTTGTATTTCTTATTTTCTTCTAATTCTATTAATTTCTTGTATTCTTTGAATGTTAAATCACCAACCTTATTCAACTCTTGTAACAGTGCCATTTACATAGAAAAAAATTAATACTTCTACACTTTTAAGGTGAAAAATCAACACTATACTTCCAAAATACACAAAAAACCCGGGTTTTTGACCCTAAAAACGTGTTTTTAGGGTCAAAACCACAGCTCTTAAGGTGCATATATACTAGAGTTTTTTTGAAAAAATCCTGAAAATCTACTGAATTTCTCTAATTATTGCGAATTTTTAGCTTTAAAGTTGATAATGTGAACGATATTTCTCGAAAAAATCACTACAAAATTGAAATTTAAAAAATCTCTAAATAAAATTTTGTCTATATAAATAGAAGAATCAAAGGCTGTTTAACCATAAATTGTGCGATTTGTATCAAAATTTTAGTAAAAAATCTGTACTTTTCAAAGTGTTAGTTAAACAAATTTTTCTTCTTTAAATAGAAGAATCAAAGGCTGTTCCCAACCAAAAATTTTGCTGATTTTTATCAAATTTTGATAAAAATCCTTAGAAATCTACTGAATTATTGCTATTTTTCAGCTTAATAAAAAGATATTTTACTAAAAAGTAAAACTTGGCAGATTCAAATTTTCCTATTTAAATGGAGAGGAAAAAGAATATCCTGCCCGTACTGCAAAAAAGATGTTTTCGAACATCATTTTACCCGACATTATAAGTCGAAAATTTATTTGAAGAACAAAAAAAATTTATAATAAAAAAACTAAATTATTTGAGGACTTGGGCTAAAGAGAATCAAATCGATGGTCACGAGAAGATGTACAATATAGAAAAATTGCGTGAACTAAAGAAAAATTTTAAGGAAAGTAAAAAAGATCTCAATCTATTTAAAGATGAAAAAATTCATCAATCGCTGAGAAATTGTCCATTGAAACAAACGATAAAACTAGTCTGAAATGATCGAAGAAATTGACAAAACTCTTAATGAGAAACCTGAAAAATATACATTGATGTAGAAGTTTTATCCTCAATATATGGTCTATTTTAAGCAATACATTTTAACAAATTTGAACGACAATTTCATGTCAATTTACAAATATCTTTCTATTTTCGCCCAGAAATTAAAAGTTTAATCGAAAAATTTCAAGAAACTGTGAAAAATATAAAGGATATCTCTCTTTAGAATGCGAATACGAACGAACTTTAGTGAACGGTGAAACACAAACTTGTCCAATGTACTTTACTATAAAAGCAGACGAGATCTTTGATGTAAACGACTTTATTACTAAAGCAATTTAATAAATTCACATCGAGAACAGACAAATCATCCAAATAAGGGTTCTGGATGGACATTTAAAAGCTGCAAACAACTAGTTTTGAGCCTTAATAAACACGAAATAATGAACGCAGGATCATAATCGATTTGCCAAAGAAAATCAAAGATAAGAAAGCTTGTGTAAATATCAAAAATAAAGATGATTTCTGTTTTGTTTATCTATCCGATGCGCTATTGAAAAACCTGAAAAGAATGCTGACAGAGCAAAGCAATACAGAAATTTGTAAATGACGAGATATTTTTAGTTTCGAGTATCCAATTCCTTAAAAGATATACAATTATTTAAAAACGAAGCAGTAAAGCAAAGTAAATTATCCGAAAATGTCTGTAAATGTCTATATTTTGATGAAAAACTCAATATTGTTCCGTTACAAATTTCAGAAATTTATGATGCCGAGTTAGAAATCGATTTATTGTATGTTAAAACAAGATGACAAATCTCATTTATGTTTTGATAACAGATTTAAATAAGCTCGTTTTCTCTCAGTTATCTAAGTGTAAAAATAAAAAATTTCTATGCAAAGATGTTTTTAAAGCCATTTCTACAAAACTGGAGATTTCACAGATCATTTAGAAATTTGCAAGCAACATGAAGTTGTAAGCCAATTATGCCGTTTTCAGGTCAAACAACTAAATTACTAATTATCAAAAGAAATTTTCTCATCCTTACGTTATTTTATAAATGGATTTTGAAAGCATATTAGAGAAGATTCTCACTGCAAAAACAATCCGCAAAAGTCGACTACAACCAAGATTCAGAAGCACATTCCTTATGGTTTTACTCTGATTATGTCAAATGTGACAAATCGCATGTACAAACCGATATGTTATCGAGCCAAAAATGAAGAAGATTTGCCGAATGTTCCAAAACAATTGTTTGAAGAGCTCAATAAATTATCGAAATACATAGCTAAAAAATATAATCTAAGAACCAAAAACCCATGAAATTAACTGAAGAAGAAGAAATTTCGTATCAAAATTCAGTCTTTTCATATTTGTGAATGTGAGGGTTTTGATAATCAAACAAGAAAAAAAGTAACGAGATCATTGTCATTTAACAGGTAAATTTCGAGGTGCTGCTCATTTATCTTGTAACTTGAATCTCAAATTTCCTCAAAATATTCCCGTTTTCTGCACAATAAATGAGTAACTACGATACTCATTTGTACATAAAAGAATTGGCTAAACAGTATGTAATGTTGATTTGATCGCAAACACAGATGAGAAATATAAAATTATTCAGTAAATTCAGATATGGGTTGAGTTTGAAATGATAAAACCAAGAAAGTTCATCAAGTTTTCTTTCGTAGATACGTTCAGATTTTATGGCATCGTCTATAGAAAAGTTAGCTAAAAAACCCAAAAAAGATGATTTCAAACATACAAATCATTTTTATACAAGATGGTCTGAACGCAATTCTAGATAGACAACCAAATGACGAAGAAGAAATCTTTAAAATTCTATCTGGAAAAGGCATATTTCCTTACGAATTTATCGACAGTATTGAAAAAACTTGATTACACACGAAGAATTGAGAATTCAAGATTTCTATTCACTTTTGACAGACGAGAGCATATCTGAGAAAGATTTTCAACACTACTTAAATGTATGGAACAAATTAAAAGTAAAAAATCTAGGAAATTACTCCGATCTCTATAACATTCAAGATGTTCTATGCTCTCTGATATCTTTGAAAATTTTAGGAATATTTGTTTGAATTGCTATAAACTTGACCAAACACACTATCTAACCTCCCAGTCTTGCATGGGATGCTATGTTAAAATTAACGAATATTGAATTACATTAATTGTGAATTATAATATTTTTTGATGATCGAAAAAGGTATTCGCGGAGGCATTTCTCAATGTATTAAACAATGTGAAAGCAAATAAAAAAATATTTAAAAATTTTGATAAACAAAGCCCAAAACTATTTGTTGTACCGATGAAACAACCTTTATGGGTATGGACTTATGCAAAATTTACCATATAAAAGAAATCAAGTGGATGGATCCTAAAAACGTTACAACACAAATGGAAAAACAATTTGGAACTCACTGGCAACGAAGATATGGATATAATTTTAGAAGTTGATCTTAATATCCAACAAATTTGCATAACACACAAAGATTTACCTTTTTGCCCAGAACATTATAACAACAAACTTTGCACAACTCTATGGATAAAACGAATAGTTGTTCATTCAAAGAAATTTGAAGTTCATTTGGAACAAGGTATGATTTTGAAAATGGAATAGAGTTATTGCATTCGATCAAAGCCTTTTATGAAAAATACATTGATTTTAAACACAAACATGAAACCAAAGCAAACAAGCGACTTTGAAAAGGACTTTTTAAAGCTGTGAACAACTCAGTTTTTGGAAAACGATGGAAAATTTAAGAAATAGATTGATATTAAACTAGGAAACGAAAGAATTTTCAATGAAACAACTAAGAAAACAAAATTTCAAATGTTTAATATCTTTGACACAACTGATAGCGATCACAGAAAAAACAAAAGGGTTAAATTTAAACAAAACCGATTTAAAAGGTTTTTTCAGTTCCGACCCCCAAAATTGCTAATTACATTTTATTACAAAAATTAAAAAGTTTGACCCAAATTTTTAATCTGGTTACATGGATACAGACATTTTTTTTCCTAGAATTGAAAAGATCCTTTTAAAATTATTAAAGAAAAATAGAGATTTTTGATACAATGATTATCCAAAAGACATAATGTTTCACTACTAAAAATAAGAAGGTAATAGGGAAATTCAAAGATGAGTTAAATACGAAGTTTAGAAAATTTTGTGGTTTAAGGTCTAAAGTACTCGTACAAATATCTAAAAAACCCATTATTTTTAAAGGGAAAATAAGAGAACGTTGAAAAAAAAAACAATAATAACAAAACTTGAAGAATGTTTTTTTCGAAGATAAAGAAGAAATTTAGGGAGAGACTGTAATAAAAAGCTATAAACATGAATTGTACACCTCCACTATAAACAATTAGCACGAACCTAAAGATGATAAGAGAATCGTTCTAGAAAATAAGATCGAACAGACCTTATGGCTATAAAATAAGCAAAATCTGATAATTAGATGAGTTAAATAAACTTGGAAACTTTGACAGTAAATGGAAGATGATTTGTTTCCAGCCACAAATGAAGAAAAAAACGAAAAATATAGATTCTAAAATCGTTCAAACTCAAAACGGATTGTATAGAATTGCAGGCCAAAATGTTCAAAATGTAAAACAAAAAAGAAAATTTTAAAAGAATCCAAATGAAAAAAATAAAAAAGAAATCTAAGAATAAGGAAGAAATCGAGATTGAAGCTCGAGAAATTCATGCACCAGACAAAAAAAGTTTAAAAAGAAAAAAATAAACATTAGGAATTGACATTTAGGGCACAGATTTAGTAATAATTCTAACTATTCGATCAAAAATGATGGATTTAAGTAATTTTTAAATTTATTGATACTTTCTCAAAATATGCTTGGTCAAGAGCTATCAAAAGAAAAAACGGCAAGGATATTTCAAAAGCTTTCGAAGATATGTAAAAGATCCATAAGATCAATCACAAACCTCCTAACCTACTTCATACAAAATAAGGGTTTAGAGTTTAAAATAAAGAATTTAACGATTTTTGAAAAACAACATTAAATTTATCAAACTGAAAACGAAGAAAATTCAATATTGTAAGAGAATATAACAGAACCAAAATGAGAGAATGAAAGTAATTTTTGGATTAATAAAAAACTTTAAAGGATCGATATTCTTCAAGAAATCGAAAAAAAATATAACGATACTGTTCATAGCAAAAATCAAAATGAACCTAAAACGTAGATAAAGAATCAGAAAAAGAGTTATTAGAGACCGTTTTCAGTATGTTCCACTGAAATTCACAACAAAAATAAATTTAAATCAATGATCATGTAAGAATTGTTAGTAAAAAACAAAAAATTTTCGAACAATATAAGAACAATTGGTCAAGAGAAATTTTGTGATTTATCAAATTAATAACCAGATCCTTAACTTATATATAAAAGATTTAAATAAAAGAAAAAACCGGAAAGTTTTATAGAATATGAATTGAGAAAGTCAAAGATTTTTTCTATAAAATGGAGGCTGAAAAGAAATGTTCAAGGTGCAAAGAATTTTAAGATTTTGAACTTTTCATAAAAATAAAATCCAAAGAGGATTTTACTATTATTGTAAGGATTGTCATAAAAAATATGCAAGAGAATTATACGATAAATTAAAAAATTAACTTTAGAAAGAAAAAATGTTGCGTTGTAAAGAAATTAAGGATATTTCCAATTTTACGATTGCATTATAGAAAGATAACAAAGGCTTTTGTAGAGATTGTGCTAGAAGAATTAAACCGAGAAATCAAAAGAAACCACTCTTTGCGAGTGTGGACGAATCATTTTAATGGTTACCTTATCTTCAAAAAACATTTACAAACAAAATATCATAATTCGAGAGTTTTAATAAAATTTATTAACATTTTCATCGGTAATTTAGATATTCTATTAAATCATCGAGATTCTGCCATATTTGTATAAAATGTTTCCGTTGTAAAAATATTCAAAGATTCTTTCATTTGGTTATAAAATTGATAAATTTGTTCTCACAATGAACAAAATCTCTAATTCAGGATAAATTTATTTTAGATTTTTAAATCGGTTTGGTATTTCTCGTTTCTGACTCTGATAACGTAAAAGCCATTCCCACATGTGATTCTTCTAATTAACACAAAAACATGGTGTTTTTTCTTACAAAATCTTTTCATACCATATCTCCTTCATTAATTCCATTCGCAATTCTTGATTTCTCTATTTTCAAGATTTCATTTCACTTTAATTTGTAACTGTTTTTTTTCATTTTTAACTGCTTATTTTCGTTTTTCAAGTTTTTACTCGCCATATTTTCTAATACTCGTAAAACTCTTCTAAAACCCAATTTGAAACGTTTTCTGAATCTTCATTTTAGATTTCATAATTAAAGAATATATCCTGGGTTCATTGATGAAAATAGGTCTGGATGTAATTTTTGAAATCGCGATTCATACCCTTTCAGAATCATGTTTTCAAAGCTTTTTTTGTATTTTTCTTTAAACAGATCTATGAAGCTTTCTCGTATTTTTAAAATTCAATATTTCTCAACATCTTTAGCCTTAAAACCAAAATTCATTATTTTCGTCAACAATTGAAAAAATATGTTTGCTTTTAAAATCAAAGTTGATTATTGAAGGTCAACAACAACTCCATTTAGATGAAAAAAAAAATTTAACTATAATTTTTATTTCATATAAAGTCCAATTCATTGATAAAAAACAGGGTCGGATGAAGTTGTTAAGGGGCCATTCGAATACCCTTTTTTTTTTAAGTAAAAATATTGAATTTTGTGTCATCATCATCAACTCATTTTTTTTCCCTTTTTTCAATCAAAATTATTTTTTGTTTTACTCTCATTATTTAATAAAATTTCCCCTCAGAGTCTTGAACATTAGAACGATTTTTTTGAATTCTTTAATATTTTTTCTAATTGAATATAATCGAATCATTCGGCTTTTCCTGATTTTTGATCCAAAAGCAACATTTGGGAAAAAAGTGTAAAAAATTTCAGATTCTTTTGTAAATTTCGGTATGATTTTCAAAACTAGGTTAACGAATTGCAGTCACTTCAATTACATCAAACGGTCTAAATTTTGGCGTTTTATTTCCTAAATATACCTGATTTGGCTCAATATTTCTTTAACAAACCCTAACAATTCAAAATAATTCTGAAAACATTATCTTACTGGTGATTTTATTTGAATTTTATTAGAGAGATAATTTTTTTTGCAATTTCAAACTTGTTTTTTGTCAAAGTTTAAAGTTTTATTATTGTTTAATTTTTCAATAATTTTTAAGGGAATTTTTTATTTGATCGAAAGTATAATTCCTTTGTTTAAACCATAATTTTTTTGTTTATGTTCTTCTCACTAAATCCTATGCAATAAGGAGAACTTTTCACTAATATTTATTACAAAATTTCAAAAAAAAACCCTTAAACCGTAAAATAATTTGATTCTTCCTCAATGTATAGAGTTCCAATTTAAAAATAATTGAAGCTTTCTGAAGTCAACTTAACAGCTTCATTTTCGCAAGCGTTCTTCAAGATGAAAATCTTCTATTTAAATGGAATTAAAACTTCAAAACGTATAAGAAAACAAGAGGGAATCAACCGATCAGGACTAGTTAATTGTTGGTTCAAGTGGATGTGGATAAAAAAACAACTTTATTATGGTATTTTATCTACAATAGGTTGATTTACTTATTCCAATTTGTACGTCTTTAGTAAATCTTTAGAACAAGGACCGCCTATAAAAATTACAAGAAAGATTTGAAAATATTGAGAAAAACTTCAAACAAAAAAATATCACCATTTTTATAATGCTTATGAGGACATAGTTCCCGTTAAGCGGAATGTAAACCCAATTTCGTTAATCGTTTTTTGATGATTGTATCTTTTTGAAATCAAGTACGTTTATTAAGGGAATATTTCGTAATGTCCCGTCACAAAAAATATCTTGTATATATCTTTCCCAATTGATTTTCAAAGGTTGATAAACCAAAGTTATAGAAATATAATTTTTGAATATGTTGTGTGTTTTTAGCAAGATTGATCACTATTCGAGAAACAGATTTACAACAATTATGTGGGATCTGCATATGAGTTTTTAACACTTTATTGAGTTTATGTGATAAAATTTGGAAGGAAGACTACGGATTTTTAACTAATTAATCTAACTTTGAAGCCTAAAAATGGGTAAATATCTGAAATAAATTTTCTAATATAAATGCTGTCAGTGGTCTCGATAAATTATTTGTTACAAGTATTTTTATATTATCTTTTAATTTTTATTTTCATTATGAAAATAACAGGGATAAACGGTAAATCTGTTCACGTTCCACGTTCACGTTCCAGTTAACGTTCATGTTTACACGTTAATTGTTTCTCGTTCATGATTTCACGTTTGTGTATACGTTTCACGTTTCATGTGTTACGTTCGTGGTTTACGTTTCACGTTCATTGTTTTTTTACGTTCGTGTTTACGTTTTTCACGTTCGTGTTCACGTTCCACGTTCGTGTTTTCAAGTTCCACGTTCAAGTTTTTACGTTCTCGTTCACGTTTTTACGTTCCACGTTTCACGTTTTTTACGTCTCCACGTTTCACGTTTTACGTTCCGTGTTTTCACGTTTTCGTGTTCACGTTTCCACGTTCCACCGTTTCAAAATTTTCCTAAATAAATGGCGAACGTAACTTCTGAAGAAGCAATAAAACTTGATCAATAGAAAAGAAATTAACAATGAATTTAAAGAACAGAATTCGAATTGTTGATAAAGATCAAGAATTTATTCTAAAAATTTAACAACCTGTATCTTCTGCAATAAAAAAATGTTTGAGGGCATAATTGAATAATGTTTTTTAAGCGATAATCATTAATTTTGTATGAATTTGGTTCCAGTTTGTTCGTCATATTTGCGGATATTTGGATACCTGGACTCTGAGTTTGAATTGCCAAAATTTACCATCTTCACACACATTTAGACCTCGAATCATTGAAGACTCTACCATAGTTGAACCAATAAGTCCTGGATACAACCGGATATAAATAATTGGTGATATTAGGTAAAAAAAATTTCTGCCTAGAGCAAAGGATGATAAATTTGGTTTGTATTGGGACAGAAAAAAAAGAAAAGTTTTTTTGATTGGAAATTTGCCCGTGTATTTTGAGCATAATGATATCATTATTAATGAAAAAAAATATGAAGGAACTAAAGGTTTAGGTGATTATTAACAGGCAAATGATGTTCCAAAAGACGGTTTATATTCTGAGAAGGACTTGAAAAAGTATTCTGAAAAATTTTATGGAAAATCTGAGCTTCAATTTACAAAAAAAATATATGTTCCATCAACTAAGAAATCCAAAGTCAAGTAAAGGTAAAAAATATCTTCAATTTGTATTTAAACTCAATTTGGGGGAAAAAAGAATCGAAGGAATCAGGTGTACAGAAAATACAGTGATAAAATAAGATTGAATTACTGATATGATCGACCCCGATTTGACCCAAAACTCGATGGAATTATTAATTTATATTATGAGCTCATAAGAAAAGGCTCGGAAACCACAACCACATTTTTTGATGACGAAAAGAGAAAGCGATTATTTAAAGATTTTATTTCGAACAAAACTGATGAAATGATTTGAAAAACCTGGATGGAATTTAAATTATTTTAAAACGAGTTTTTTGCCGGCAAATAAGTTCATCTATGGATTGAATGGGTAGTGGACTTTTTCGAATGATTTTATCAACAATTTTACCTTTTGAGATTACAGTACCAAACTTTTCAGTATCTGGGGCCTGGCACAAAACTCGAAAAAAGACACTAGAAAAGAGGAGGATCCATCGGTTTACTAAATAAATTTAGATTCAAAGCTGCTATGGAACACGATATTTTTTTATGGCAAAACATTAGAGACACAAATTGCAGATCATATCGCAGATAAAGTTTTGCAAGATATAAGGCAAATGGATAGATTTTTTATCAAAGATGCTAGTTTAGGTTGAAAAGATTTGTTGCGCTTCCAAACAGCTGGAGCAATGTTTTTGAAGAGAATAACCTTCCGGGGGGGGGGAAATGAGAATCGACAGAGAACTTGAATTTTTAACTAAATATAAATGGAGGTGACATGTAAAATTTTCAGCAAAAGATCAGAAAGAAAAAAATAAAATCCGCTTTTAAGAAGAAGAAAATACCCGTTAGTTAGTATCAATTTTAAAATAGATTCACACTAAAAAATGCGCGAAGATAAGATATTTTTTAAACCAAATAGACAATACAATAAACTCGAAAAACATTAGGAACGAAAAACTATAAAGGAACCAGCATTGACATTTTCTTATAATCAGTTGAAAGACACTAAAAAAAATGGTGGGACTTTTGATAGATTACTTAATAGATTTTGGAGTTAAACAATTCCAGTTGTTAAAAAAAATGTTGTTCCTTATGTTTCGTAAAGCTGCTCCAATTTTCGTTAAAAAGATTGTGCATTCCTGATTGTTCGAAACATTTTAAAATTGGTTAGTAAAGAGTTGGGGAAAGATGTTACAGGATCTGGAATAGATGAAAAAAACTTTGATTACGTGAAATCAAAACCATTGAAAAAAAAAATTTTAAACCTTTAACATTCGGGGAATTGGAAATTGGAAGAAATCTGCTAAAAGATTAAAAATTTTTGTAGGAATCTTCATGAGAGATACATATACTGAAAAAGTTAAGAATTTTGAATGTGGATGGATTGTGAATTTTAGACTCGATTATGGGAAGTGGTACGCATTGGATTTGTTATTATAAAAATGATAAGAATGCATCGTTTTTTTGATTGTATGGAAGAGTTGAGGGACAAACCTACCTATGAATTGATTAAATATTTGAAAAAATCAAGCGTCTACTACAATGATTCTCAGATTCAAGGACTATAAAGATCCCAAATTTGTGGGAATTTGTGTGTTTTTGTTTTGAATTGAACTAGTAATGGGTAAAGATTTTAAAGAAGTTATTAACAAATTATTGCTTAATAAAAATTATGGATTCACAAAATATTTTTTGACGTATTTGGAACAAAAATTATTCAAAATGTAGATAATAGTTTGAATTTTGTTAGTTTGAGAGAAATGAGTTTGATAAAAAGTTAGAAAATTTAATACAAAACCTTCCAGATTCAGATTTGTTTGCCTGGTCCGAGATTGAAGATTTTAAAGAGAATATGATAACAACAAACTTGCAATTTTCATGTGTTCAAATGAAGTTGCTGGATAAAATAAAAACATTGGAAAAAGAAAGTTGATGATGGAGTGTAAAAAAATTATTTTACCAATTTTATGTCTTTATCGAAAAAGCTGATAAAATTACTGAAGCGATCAAAGTTGAAAAAGATTTCTGTTAGTTAGGCTAATAGAAAAGAATTGTCGGTGTTTCGACATCGGTATTGAAAACATGATGTTGTAGTTAAAGAACAAATTTTTTAGAACCTCTAAAATTATCAGAAAACATTCGATATATGTTGGATTTTAATGATCCCGAATGTTTAAAAATGCCTTAGATTTTTAAAGGAAAAAAGAATTAGCGGTGTTAAGTAAAGGAAATTTAATCCATTTTGATGTTGTTGTAATGATTCAAATTAGAAGATCCTATTAAAATGTTTAATGAACTAAAACAAAATTATGAGAATTCATAAACAGCATGTTAAAGATTTTACAACGAGACGTCTATGAAAAACTTGAGGAAAGATGTAAATGTCAGTAGACGATGTTGGTGAATTAATGAAAACTTACTAAATTTAAAAGAGTCTTTTGATAAGTTTAGTTTAGATGCTACGGAAAAACTTTTGAGAATATTTGGTCATAAATTTGTTTGAATACAAATGATTCTTTATGCTGTCAAATTTCAAAATATTAGAAGAAAACTTGAATAAATTTTTAAAGAAGATGTTGTTATAAAGTTGTAAGCCATTCGGACATCAGATTTAATGGGAGATTAAGGCGGCTATGATGACAAAATTTCTCCTTTTATAAATGGCGCTTCATATATTGTGTGAGGTGTAAGGCAAAAACTGCAACAAATGATATAACAATATTACGCAAATATTCAATGGAAGTTAAATGCAATTTCTGGGAAATGTGCTGAATGTAACGCAAAAAAGAGTCAATTTTATAAAAACTTGATTTTGAAATTTTTTCTTAATAAATAGAGATGGCGGGTCCATTACTGTGCTTTCGATCTTTTTATTTCATGCATACACGACAAGAGATTTGAAAAAAAGAAACATTGGGAGACATTTTCTCAAAAATATGAATTATACGAAGATATGTTGAGATTATACGTAATCAAATTGAATTGGTATAACAGTGCTATTTATCAGAAAACTGTATTCATTCAGAGTTCATTCAAGAAATATACATTATCAATTTTAAAAGATTATATGTCTGTTCTTTGTCTCTGTTCAAACACGTGAGTACTAAAGTTTTGGATATGAAATAAAGAAGATTTACAAGTTGAATTGGAACAATATTATAGATTGCGGTTACTATCCTGTGCAAATTTTATTGAAATATGTGACCGAGATCGCAAATTTTAAGGAAGAGAATCCTGAATATGACGAAGTAGATCATTAAAAATGACTCTAACTCTTTTAATTATTTTACTATAATTTATATCTTTTCTTATAAAAACGTACATTAGATCGATGAAAAAATGATATCTTTTTTTTAATTGATGTTTAAATTTTCTCTTATTAAATGGCGGGACTACAGAAAATATGCTTAGTGATATTGAAAGGGGCGGAGTTTTAAAAATTTCTAATCCGAATTAGGTAACAACTTTTGAATGAACCGAATAAAAGAACAGAGTTTAATATTGATTTTTGGAGATAAACTTTTGCTCGTCTAACTTCCCAGTTTTAATATTTCTGGAAACTTTAACAACAACAAGATGGGCAAGGCATATCTTGGGGAACTGAATAATGTTAGATTAACTCGATAATTTTATACGTTTTTATTTTCTAAGATGAAAGTTAAGAAATACCAATAAATTGATAGAATAAGTCGAAAAACTGTGGCCCAAATAAGCCATTTTCAAAGGAACTATTTCGTTTCAACTAAGTGATTGTTATTTCTCAAACTTCTAATGGCTTTGAATGATTTTAAATGGTTGTTTTTGAAGCAGCTGGAAAAATTTATTCAATTTTGGATTAGGTATTTTTTTGAAAATGTTAACTATTCGATTTATAAAGGAGGATTTTATCTACGTTTTATAAGCAGCAGATGACGATGATGTGATTTCTGAAGACTGCAACTGGAAAAGTTATGGCTGTTGTGGAAAAAAAAATAAACAATTACAGAATTGTTTTATTTAGAGTTCCAATGATTGAGTATAAAATCACGAGTAAAATTAATGGTTGATTGATGAAATTACAAAAGTCAAAAACATTATGTTTAAATTTTCTAGATTGGGCAAATGTATTTGGAACAAAAAGGTATTTCCGGAACAACTTATTCGTTCGATATACCAAATATTATAGAAAATATCTTCAATCCCAAGTTAGTTACATAGGGTTTTCAAACAGAGTAGGAAAGGAATTAATCAAGAGAAAAAATCTTTCAAAGTTTGATAGTTTGATTGTAAAAAATATCAGAAGTAAAATTGAACGGATCTTATTATCCAAGATGAATTTTAACAAAATTTTAAACATTTCGGGAGGTCTTTCTTTTCAGAATCATGTATCAGGATGTTCCAAGAATTTTAAGAAAGGTTTAATGTAGTAAATAAGGAAATGTATTACTTTCCTAAAGAATTTTTAGCGAAAATAGACCTATTTATGTCATTGATACAACAAAGAGTTTGACAAATTTTTTCTAGTTAAAAGAACGATATAATTATCTATATGGATTTTCCAAAATGCTGTTACAAACGCGATTTGTTATGTGGTTGTGGTTTTGAGAAATTTTTTAGCTATGATGTGATTAAGAACGATATTAAAGAAAATTCAGTATAAAATCGTCTTATTTTCTGTTGAGCGAATGTTAGCAACAATTTCATTATTTCCGTTTTATAGATTTTTCATTGAGATTTCTGGGATTTTTCATTTATATAACAGCATATATATGGAGAACGCCTACAATGAACAGTAAACACGCTATAGATTCGGTTAATTTTCTTCATTCGTTGAGTTACAAGATTGTTTATTGTCCTTTAAACAGTATTTTACGCTTGATTTTCTGTCTGTCCCAAAAGTGAGAGATAGAACCATCACATTCAATATCTACTGTATATATATATATATTATAATTAGAACTTATTAAACAACACTTCTTCTAAAGCAGTAAAATTGTATTTGTGGAATATTACTAATTATTCGTATTCTACTTGATTTCACTTCGTTGGTTTCATTATCTAGCTCAGTGTGGTGTCTGGTTATCTAAAAATAATGTATGTATATTAAAATACTAACTCTAAAAAAAGTAACATATATAAGAAAGGTTTGGTAATAATGTGATGCAAATATGCCAATAAAGTTTAAAAAGGCACATAAATTTGCTGTATTACTGATTTCCTCTAGGATAGTGACTAGGTCTTTTAGCAAAGTTAGCTAGTGTTGTGTTGTGTTCCGTAAATGGTAGTTTATAGATCTGGTAGTAATAGATCGTACTGTGAAACATTTATTCTGTAAGATTTCTTGAAAAATTTAAAATGAGATATTTTGAAATATTATGAGATCGAAACAATCTCAATTAGATACTCGAATTTAAATACCCGAAATATCATTGATGTGGTCGAAAGTTTTTTAGCTGTTTACAGTCACTTAATGCCTGCTCGTAGCTTAGAGACGGAACACGCAACTTTGATGTAATGAGTTTGAAAATATTATAAATATGCAATTGAGGGCTCTTATAGAAAGTCTTATAGAATAAATCTTCCGATTAATTAGCAGCAGAGTAATTACTGTGAGTCCTTTTTTTAAGTCAAAAATGTTTAGTAATAGATCTTACTCTATGAAGTTAACTTGCTTCATGGGCTACATTGTGCAGGTTTCTTGAAATATTCGCACATTGCCAGTCCATGTTAAATTGAAACTTAACTAGTGAAAAAAACTCACTTGTCTACTATGTTCATACAGTTTTCATGTCTTGCCTAATATACTGCACAAGGATTTACACTTTACACCATGTAGGATCTATTATTAATAATCCAAGTGTCACCACATTCAGCTTGCTTTTATTATTAGTATCCTGGCTTTTGTTTACACAAAGTCTGCAGAGCTGTCAGTAAACCTGAGTATTATTAGCGTATATCCGTGCTTTCTTGTCCATGTTTTCTATGAGTTTTTAAATTATTTACAACTACAGCTTAGGAAAATAGTAAAAGTTTATTTCTGATCCGATTGATCTTACATGACGTATGATTCTTGCTGCTCCCTGTGATTCCTTTGGCTCAGATCATGATTACTGCAGTAATAGTATTTTTACGCATTAGATTCTTGTTTTTTATAGTAATATTAAAATAGAGCATATTAGGTGAAAATTAATATTTTGGGAATATAATATCTTTTTTTGATACAGTGGGAAACTTTAAAGTAGTATTTGACAACAGTTTTAAATGAAAAAAACTTTGTTAAGTGCAAAACTGGAAATAAATAAAGATTAACATGTACGGGTTTGTTAAGTAGAAATATAAGGCTTATGAAATTCTCTGCTGAAGCAACTCGGTATTTATTAATTCCGTCAGTTGAAAAAAAGACTTTCCAGTTGGCACTTTACAATCAAGTTGTGACTAAACAAATAAAATAAAAATTTTAAAAAATAATTTTATTTTTTTTTTCTTCACAATGATAGTTTTCGTTGTTGACGATTGGATTTCAAATGAAACCCCAAAATTTTAAAATTTTGTATGACGCTAATTTTTGTTTCCCGGGGATTACAAAAAAAAATTTTTTTTATTTACTTTAAATCAAAGTAAATATGATTTTTATACCACGTCAAAAACATTATAAATTATAAAATCTCTTTGAAAAAAAATTTCAAACATTTTTAAATAAAAATAAGGGGAAAATAAAATTAAATTTCTCCCAGATTTTTAAAACGTTTTTAAATTTTATACCTGTATGTTTTCAATAAAGTCTTTTTTAAAGGGGGTATGCCAAATTTTTCTGGGGTTTAATTTCAATAAATCCGTAATTAAATCAACTGGGGGGTAAAAGGGGAAACAATCAACATCCCAACAAAACGGGGGTAAATATTTTAAAACGAGCTCTCAGAAGTGTGAGGGGAGGGGTTTGTGAGGACTCCCCAGAATGTGTGGCGTGGAGGGGGAGGGGGTTTGCAAGACAGGGGAAATGAGAGGGATCCCCCCCTCCTCAACTTGAATTTGTCGAAACTTTTAGGCCCAACACTGAAATTTTTTTCTAAGCATTTGAGGTTTTTTTAAACCAGCATTTTTTTAATTCTGACAAAAACGGAACTATAAAAAAGGGTTTAAAAAATTTAGATTTTTTTTTCCAAAAAAAATAAACTTCATTATCTGCATAGAGTTATAAATATTTTAAAAACACGTAAAAATAATTTTAAAAAATCTAAGGTAGAATAAAAGATTCAACTTTAAAAATATATAAGCAAGATAAATTCCGCAGTCTAAAGGCATTCAATAACAACAAAAAAAACACATGTGCCAAGTTTCAAAGATTTTTTTAGTCCGTAAAAGGGTTGGCAATAAAACATTTTTTTTAGTCTTCATAATTAGTTAGTGACGTTTCTTTTCAGTTGGAAGTCCTTATATAACTTAAAAGCAGTGACCTCATAGCTTTTTTAAAATTTGAATATTTTTTTAAAATTTTAAAGAAATATTTTTTTTCCCGTCTGGTAAACACTAGCCTATGATATTCTCACACAAAATTTAAAATGTTATATAAACTACAATAAACAAATAAAC
>NW_025778551.1:0-106608 GCF_021130785.1 Homalodisca vitripennis
ACTTTATGTGTTCTGCATTATAGAGAGGGATTACATTTAATACCCGTATAACTCAAGCTTATTCATAGTACAAAACACTCACTGTATGTGTTCGGAATTCTACATTTCTTATCCTAATTAGGCAATCTTATCCTTACTGCAAACCTCACTCTATGTATTTTTAATGTTCAAAGGTAGAGGTGATATTTTTTAAATTGCAGAGTTCTTTTCAATAAAAGTACTGTTTTAATTAATAAAATGTACAATACTGGTGTTGTAAAATCTAGATAGTGTACTTGTAAATCACAAGAATACGTTATTTTATCCATGTTGACTGTGTAAAAAACCATTTTTCGCTAGTTTTAAACTAGCCAAGATATAGTTTTTTGTTAACTTTGGCTGTAATTTAATTTAATCATGTAGTCCTGTAGAAAAGTCTTACAAGAATGCAGATTTGAGCGAGAATATTATTATTTCTAATGGCCTGCTTGAGAACTCAGCGAAAATTTTATATCGAAATATAAATTTATACAGATAATATATATCATAAATATTTTACTATCAGATATATCGAGCAATATTTATTTTGTGTATAATGTTTAATACATTGTTTATTAATACATTGGTTAATACACAGGTTGAACCTACAAATTAGCAAAAGCCCAGAGATAGAGCACCCCTAAAAGTTCTTAAAGAACCTGAAATGTCTTATCCGGTTTTTATTATGTTTATCATTTTGTTATATTTTTTTTACTAAACTCTTGACTACGACAAACGTTCTTGGCTGTTCCTACGTAAAATAGTTAAGATAATGCCTTAAATTTCTTTTCGACACTACCTGACTGGCTAAAGTAATCTAAAGCATATAAACCTGTCACTATACATCAATCCATAGTTCTTTTAAAAATAATTAAACGTTATAAAACGTGAAAACCTCGCTGACTTTAAAATCTTTAAGGCAAATGATAAAAATACCTTATTATTTTTTCTCAGATATAATTTCAAAAACTTGTAAATAATTTCAACTATATTTAAAAAAATAAGCCGATGCTATCTCAATCACTCCCACAACGCATAGAGCTGGAAATTTTAATTTAACTGAGAGAAAAAAGTTTATTAAAAACTCAATGGAACATTGCTGTTGACATGTTTTATTGGTAAAAAAGACAAAACCATTTCAAAACTACGACCTTTGTGCTTATATAAAATTCTATATCGTCATTTGTGTAGAATTATAAGACTAATTTTATTTAAAAACTAAATTTTATAGGTTTTTAAGTACCTTTAAGGGTGCTCTATAACTGAGCTCTTAGTTGACACTAAATTTTGGGACACCCTGTATATATATACATGTTTAAATAAATAAATATTAATTAATAATAGTTAATAATTTAGAATAATTTTATGACAGGGTTCTAAATACTATATCCGTATTTGAGAATTATAATTAATTTCCTTGTGAATCAAAAGTTAAACAATGTAAGTTACATTATTGTTACTGAGGGCTGTTCTTAATTTAAAATTCTCCGCATATTATTTTGTACAAAACAAATTTAGACATGATTTTCGTAAGTACAGTTAAACCATATTGTAGTTCAACGAATAACGCTCTGACTAACTTACCACAAACATAATTTTCGTGAACCTTGGTAAATGCACTATAAATTTCAATTTAATTCTAATATATAAACATTACTTTCATTTTAATTTCACAAACAGACCAAAGTCAATTTTAGAATAAAGCTTTACTCGTCCATCAATATGTTTCTGACGTCAACTTTTTGAAACTCATGTTTCATTCAATATTTTTATACACTGAACAAGTCTCAATTAATACATATGTAATTATCAATAATCAGGAATTATTATTAATAGTGCGTCGGTTATCCTAGTATTACCGAAAGCTTATGTTATAGACTCAAAACACGCTATATTTTATATATATATATATATATATATATATATATATATATATATATATATATATATATAGTATCAGATATTAATAATGTTTTATATATATATATATATATATATATGAGATTTAATTTTTAAAACATGTAGAAATGATTTTACGTGGTGAATATATATATATATATATATATTTATATATATGTATTTCACCACGTAAAATCATTTCTACATGTTTTAAAATTAAATCTCATATTTTAACTTAATGTATTATTGGTAAAATTTTGTTTAATCATACGTAATATGCCACTTATACTGGGCGCATCATAGAGGAGTTTTATATGGAACTATACCATTTGGAAACGAAAAAATAATAATATTAAATATATTCTAGTCTAATGTTGTCAGTTAAAAATTTTTCCTCCTAAACTTGAGATATCATTATAACTAACAGAAAATTCACTCTATTAGTTCATTGTATATTTTATAAGGGATACGCTTCTTAAATCAATGCTTTATAATTATATATTTATATACTTATTACAGAATAATTAGCACACTTGCTATTTTGTACTTGGTAACCAACATTTTTACTTTAATAAACAGAACTACCCATTTACCAATATCCACTCTGTAACCAGGCTCAGGAACAATTAAGCATACGACAAACCGTGGCTTATAACTCTTCGTCATTCCGTTGTCAAGATCGACATCTCATCAATTTGAAGATAACATTGGCGCTACAACGCATTTGACGACAACAACTTTTCACGTGCTCCAGAAAGCACTGCATATACGCTAACTTTCGTTGGAGCTTGAATCGGGCCCAATTATGTTTCAAAATTATGAAACAATGTCTAATATATTTTTTCACAGGTAAAAACAAATTAAAATTCTAAAAAGTTTTCAGAAATACAGTTTTGAGTTTATTGTATAATTTACTCAATGGGCTGGCAGTGTTACAACTGACAAAACGTCAATACGAGTAATTTTGAAAACGATTCTTTTTATGTTTTGACAATGTTTTGGTTTAATGCCCAATCTTTCATGTACGCAAAATATCCATCTAGAATTAAATCATATAAGTTAAAAAATCACTATAAATTACAGAGACTAAGCTTAGATTATTATTCAATATTATAAAACACACATGCATGAAAAACGATTATGTTTTTTACACTGTGGTATTCTTAACACATCGATATTAAGTTATATGAATTTTATATTTCTTTGAGTCTCTGTGATGGATGAAACGTGGACTCTTCATACACAGTGTAAATACTAACTATGAGATGGATGAAAACGTGGACTCGTCATACACAGGGTAAATACTAACTATGAGATGAATGAAACGTGGACTCGTCATACACAGGGTAAATACTAACTATGAAATGGATGAAACGTGGACTCGTCATACACAGTGTAATTACTAACTATGAGATGGATAAAACGTGGACTCGTCATACACAGTGTAAATACTAACTATGAGATGGATTGAAACGTAAGACTAGTCATACACAGGGTAAATACTAACTATGAGATGGATGAAACGTGGACTAGTCATACACAGGGTAAATACTAACTATGAGATTGATGAAACGTGAACTCGTCATACACAGGGTAAATACTAACTATGAGCGATGGATTGAAACCGTTGGACTCGTCATACACAGCGTAAATACTAACTATGAGATGGATGAAAACGTGGACTCGTCATACACAGTGTAAATACTAACTATGAGATGGATGAAACGTGGACTCGTCATACACAGGGTAAATACTAACTATGAGATGGATGAAACGTGGACTCGTCATACACAGGGTAAATACTAACTATGAGATGGATGAAACGTGGACTCGTCATACACAGGGTAAATACTAACTATGAGATGGATGAAACGTGGACTCGTCATACACAGTGTAAATACTAACTATGAGATGGATGAAACGTGGACTCGTCATACACAGGGTAAATACTAACTATGAGATGGATGAAACGTGGACTCGTCATACACAGCGTAAATACTAACTATGAGATGGATGAAACGTGGACTCGTCATACACAGTGTAAATACTAACTATGAGATGGATGAAAACGTGGACTCGTCATACACAGGGTAAATACTAACTATGAGATGGATGAAACGTGGACTAGTCATACACAGGGTAAATACTAATTATGAGATGGATGAAACGTGGACTCGTCATACACAGGGTAAATACTAACTATGAGATGGATGAAACGTGGACTCGTCATACACAGGGTACATACTAACTATGAGGTGGATGAAACGTGAACTCGTTTATACACAAGGTAAAATACTAACTATGAGATGGATTAAACGAGTACGTCGTGTTTCACCAACACAAATAAAGTATTTAAAATGGCCGCGGAGTTCCAGCATACGTTACATACCGAGGCTGATGGCCGCACCGTCACATAATATCAAACGGAGGATACATTGTAAATTGTTAGGTGCAAAATATCCCACCTCTCTTCCAGTTCTTTTGATGAAATGAATGTTTGTTTTAGTAGTTAGTTTAAAGGTAAAAAAAAAACTCTATAACCAAATAGTGAATAATTCTTTGTTTAGATTTTTTTGCAAATATATCTTTTACTTGTCACTTTTTAAACATTGGACATGACATAGGAGATAATAACTAAAATATACCGAATATCTTACTTTATTTAGGTTTAAGTTTAAGAGCACTATTTTGAGGCCATGGAGTCGGAGAGTGAAAGAGTTTTTATAAGTATCTTTGAAACAACTGGAATTCCCTCTCCAATATTCTATAATTAGTGATTGGATACTTACATCAGTTTTAGCATGAAATTAACTAATTTAGGCTTAGTCCTTAGATTTCCAGCTAACTTTTGGGTACATTTTATTACAGTATTCATAGTGTAGAACTTCAAATCTTATGCGAATCGCGATTGGTTTTATTCTAGACTGTGCTCCATGTGCACTTCTGATTCACTTGAATCATATTAGAGTCTGTATTTCTTGCCCCGATCAAGAATATGTATCGAGACCGTTCTGAAAAACCTACATTGGTCAAAGAGTATCTACTTACGAGCCCTGTAAATTACTTCACATCAAAAATATTTCTAGTCTCATCTTCAACTTTGCCCTTCAAATTTCACCGATCATGAATATATATATATATATATATATATATATATATATATATATATATATATATATATATATATATATATATATATACAAAGGTCTGCAAAGTCTACTTCGGTCATAAGGCGCCTACTTACGGTCATTGTAGTTTACTTCCGGTCTAATGCTAGTGGAGTTTGGTTTGCTTCCCCAATCAAGAAAATATATGTATCCTAAATTCTAAAAAGACTCATTCTGTAAAAAATACAACTAAGGTGTGTTTTATAAAATGGTCTTAAAATATGTATTCATTTTTTTACTTTGTCTTTGATATCTGCATTACACTACTGTTCAAGTAATGCATATTTAGTGTTTGCGAAAATGGCGGTTAAAAATCATATTGTCTCATAATTTTAAATTAGATATTTGAAGAAAAAGAAGAATTTATGAGAAGTTTTTATTACGATCAGGCTTACAGTATGGTTTAAACACTATGAAGGGACACAAATTTAAATTGAAATTAAATGAATTAAAAATCTTAGTTTTTGCAATAGAATGTAAACACTGAACATTTCACTACTTTAAACGGGCTTTTTCAATTAAATAATAATAAATGATTACCCTAATTTATTTCTTACCGAAATTTTCGCATCTTTTGAGGACAGCGGTGCTTTGAGGTTTGAGGAGAAAATCTACATTGAGCCTCTAGGGCATAAGATGTACCAAATTTCATGTCTTTATTTTTCTTGGCGTATATATATATATATATATAATCTATTTTAGAATGCACAACATGCTTTGTTCAATTATGGTGTGTGGCTCTTCTCATTTTATACATACAGGGTGTAAATTGAGTTTTGATACGTCGGATATATTCCAAACACGTTGATATATCGATCGATGTAAAACCTTCACCATACATATTAAAATCCTTTTTTCGACTTTTTGGAGAGTAAACATATTCTACTACCCCTTTTTCAATGGGGGTAGAGGAGGTATCAACACAATGCATGCCTGACATTTTTTAATAAGACTTTAAGGGGCCCACCTTATCTTTTTAAGTAGTATACAATATTTCTGATTTGCGTAGTTTTGGTAAGAGGTGTTCCTCTTTCGTAAGATTGGATTTTGTAAGAGAAATTTTGATGTTAGGGCCTAGCAAAGAAACTTCTCACCCTGTTCTCTTATGATTTTGTCCTTCGCCAATTTTTTAAAATGTATCGAATTCACCACCATTTATTAATTTCATCTTGCTTAACCCATGTATTAGGTTCTGAAACACTTAAAGAAAGGATAAATTCAAATCCTCTAAAAGTACCGTTATATTTTTGTAACATATAACAATAAAAAGTTAGTGCTTTTTATTACCAAAAACATACAAAGCCACACAGTTGTAAATCTTTAGACTAAAGTCGGTTTTTTGGAGCGATTCCCTAATACCAGTTTTAATAACATAATTTTAATCAAGCAGTACAAACAAATCCATCGGGTAAATTGTACTATCAATATTTGATTTGAAATTCTGTGCAAGACACCTTGTCTAAATATTTTCGACGAAATTAAAGCGTTGCACTCTGCCAACCATGCTGTGAAGAGTATCTTCAATCAATAGATATCAACTCAAAAACAAGAACATTAGAGATCATTAAATATAGTATGTTTCAAAAAATTATTATGATAAAATTATTATGATAAAAAATATTATGATCAAACATTTTTTAATTTAAATTGTTTATTACATTAAATGTACGTTTAGTTTTGCTATATCTGAATGTCGATGGTCATCTAGAATTTACAAACACAAATTTGATATTAAGAAGGGGCGTCAATCTGTGAATAATTGGTAATATTTTGTAATTATCTAGCAAATTTTTCATACTGATACGAAGTTTTACATAGAAAACATTATTAAAAAACCCCTTAACTGGTGAAGTGGGGTCTAATGGATTCCAGAGAAATTTGAATGTGTGTGTTTCCAAACCTATGCGTCTTTTTGCTACTGCTTAGTTTTAAGACATTTTAGTAGTATTTGCATCCAAGATAAGAATATCGCAAACTATTTTATTGTCAAATTGGCAGGGTTTTTGTAACACTTAACACCTCGAACCTCACCGTTGTCTCCCGCTGCTACGCGCAGTGAAGTACCCTCGCAGATGCCACTCATGACCACTCAAATTAAACTCCCGAAGTTGGAGCTAAGTTACTTCGGTTATTAACTTAATGAATGGACATCTTACATACATTTATACAACATGACTGTCCATCGCAATGCGTCGTTCTATAGGTAATGTGGCAAAGATGCAATATCTTCTCTCCACGCTCAGTGGTGAACCACTGGTGTTAGTGTAATTTTTTTTCTTGACAGCTGAAAATTATTAGCATTTCGTGTGACCTGTTCCATAATCGTTATCATAACCTTAATAGTTTGACATCTCTCCCCTTAAATCAGATAGTGGATTTTCCGGAAATCTCAGCCAACTCTACTAAAACATAAGATCATTCGTGAACTTATTATTTGAGCACACTCAAGGCGGCAAGGCTCTTAAATGTGACATTGCTTCTGAGTCTAACCCCTTGACATTTGCGATGATACTTCGCAAAATGAACAATAATGTAAGGGAGAAATTCGAAGCTCACCGTGCACGCGTTGGCAAAGTACCTCATTCTCTACCCGATACTCAATGTATATAATGCAGTTATTAAATGAAGAATGCTCTCAATTTAAAGATGCTAGTTTCCACCATACTCCAAGCTCCATGAAGAATCAATATAGCCAGTAATTTCCATCAAAATCCGCACAAAATATCAAAGCTTTTCATAAAAAATGGGACTCAGGCAACATAACTGCAGCTCTACTTTCTACAACATTCCTCTTATTTCTTAACATCCATGTTTTAAAAAAATTGTGGTAAAAAGGGCATAAAATCTGTAAATTTCTAAACCAAAGCACCTCAAGAATGGTACAAATTTTTAAAAAAAAACAACGCTGTCGTATTGTGTTCAAAAATCACAGTTTTTAACCCGTAGTTTCTCAATCAACGTAACCAACTTGTCACAAACTTCACCACAGTTTGTTACATTTTGAAACTTAACCATTTCAAGAGACTAAGGCCCTCTAATGTCACCAACAACGCCTCTACCACAAAAAAAATATATCCGTGGTATTTGCGTTTCAATCTCAATATCAGCCCTCTGCTGGTCACTCTACTGTTAGTGCTTGTACAGGCACCAGTTAGTGCAACTTACCTCACCGCACGGCACTACTCACGTTTTGAGAGCGCTACTTGACTCTGGGAGTATATTTGACTCTCCGAGCACGCTGCTGAGCTTCTGGATATTCGTTGCTTCTCTCCCACTTACTCCACTTTCCATATCTTTGCGTTCACCCCCGGGCCACTTCCTCATTTAAAATTTCTTATCAGCAGTTCCAAAATTGGACTTCTCAGATGTTCCGAACAACTGATTGCAATACTGGCAGCTCGTCCAAGCCCTTCAACAGCGAGCCTGCAAACTCTTCAACAACGATCCAAGTGGATCTAAGCCTCCACAACAGACCTCAAGATAGTGGACTTCATGTTGATCCATACAACTTCATCCCCTTGCCCTCGGCCTCTTGCCAGAGTTACCCACCATTCAACTGGGATCAGACGGTGTAATACGTGTGGTCACTCGTAAGACCTCCCTTTTGGTTTCCTTCAACGACCTATAGTTATCGTTATCCACTCACGTTAAATTAACTGAAACTTACTCTTTTTCAATGTATATCTTGTGCTTTTAACGTTGGAGATTTTTACGCTTCAAGAGAGCCCGTATTTTTAGTTTCAATTACATTTATTAATAGTTTAATTTAACTAAGTATATAAAGTTTTATCAATAAGCGAGCTAAAGAGAACAGCTGTTGCCCATTATACCAATTGTAAATTTATCACGGTCAAACCACCAAAGCCCGCGCCACACGGAAAGGCAGTAGAGTTGCAGCTCTTGAACCGATAGCATGGTCGATGTCACTCTCCGACTCGACCTAACTCTCCACTACATATTCACTTTTCTGCTCATTGTCTCATCTCATCCTATCTAGCTCACCATTCTCCTGTATTTGTACCTATTTTGTATAAATTTATCACTTTTTATGTGTGCTGTTGTGCGTGCTAAAATGTATTTTCTCCCGCGAGCGTGGACTGTCCATCAGTAATGTGACCTCTGGAGTCCCCCTGGAACTCCCTCTGGCACCTCGCCCATTGATCTCGTGCACCTCGCCCAGGACTCCTCTTTTTGTGGTACTCGGAAAATACAAATTATCTTGGTGAGTGACATCTTTGGCACATTTCATTATCCTATACTTAAGTTGTCTCCTTTACAATTGCTGGAAGCTGGAGACCTCAAGCGGTCCTCCAAACGTTTCTTAAAAATAATAATTGATTGATTCTGGCTTATTTCTTTACTCTCATACGATATTGTTTGGTTGACCAACAGAGCTGGATGTCCCTCTTTCTTGAACTTTACATTGTTTGGTCCTTCGGACAAGATCTTTAGTTTTTTTTAAATATTTCAATCTCTCACGAAACAAGCGCAAAATATTGTTGATATTGTGCTTATACTACAGTATATGGAAAAATAAAAAGTGTATCTCGTGGGGTTCATCCTAACTCTACCTGACACACAACATTTAATCTTTTAATTTAAAGGATTATTAATGGCATCGTATACTCAAAAACGACACTGACTTGTCAAACAATGGGCGTGACATCTTTAGGGAAGTAGAAACTGAATCTCAGGTAGTATTAAGGATAACTTAATTTATAAATACAGTTCGCTTAACGCAAAATTTTGAAGAATACAAAGAAATGGAAGAGTGGGAAGATCAGGAATAAGATATATATATATATATATATGGTCAGTCTAGTATATATCATGTCTCATGCTTTAATGTTATTTACTAACTTTTAGGTCTTTGAGAACACATATATAAATTTTTCTTTCAGGTTACATTTTGACTTCACGAAATAGGGGTGGAGGGTATTTTGATAATACAAAGAAATGCGTTATATCAATTTGTTGTATATCATTAAGATATAAACACTTTTTCCAATTCAAACAAATTTAATTTAATTTAATATATGAGTTTGTCACCCGAAAATTGTGTCGTTTAGTTAATTTTAAAGTAAATCATAAAGTTAATTTTAGTTACGTACTACAATAACACAGTCAAAATTACTGTTTACCTAAAAATAACAGTGTATACATTTAATGTTTGTGAGTCCACAACTCATATATCGAAAATCTACTTAACCTCATAAAAGGTTAAAGTTTTATTTGTGCACAAAAGGTCCAATATTTTAAAACAGTAATCCTAACTCATTATTACATTTTATATGGCCTCCGTATGTATACTCTATGTCATCCACAAGGAGATTACCTTGTGACAAGTATCTAAAACATTGTTTTATACTACTCATTATATCGTAAAACAAGATTATTCCATAAATGAGAGTTATTGTACGAACTTTTTATCTCTTTGACAAGTCCTTATAATACTTTTTCAGCATTCTGTGCGTATGTCGAAGTCCCAGACAGTTAACAGTTAAAGTTTATTGTATTTAACTCAATAAACTTCAATTATTTGTTCGGATGGAAACTTTTGGATTTAGTGTTCTGTAAACAAATTGTTTTGAAGGCAATTTTTATTGCTGTTTTTCTTTCTAAAGGGCATGTATATGTTGTTTGTTCAAATAAAAAAACAGTTAGAGGTTCATCGTATGGAAAAATTGTGCTTGACGCGTTAGGCCTGGAAGTTGTCAGTTTGGTATTGAAATTGTCGCAAGTGACTAGATCATTTGCTAGGAATATGCGTGGTGTGTTATTAACACTTTACCGTTGTCAGTGATTTTTAATAAAACATTTATTAAAATGAACATTTAAATATTTCTTAATTCTAAGGAATCTACGGCTAATTTCACAACTATCACCAAATTGGCTCAGAATACCACATGGAAAAACTGTTAACCGAAAACTGGTAGTACTAGTAATACACACCTATACAGAGATGGTGCAGTATCCCAATTGATTGGATAAAGGTCAAAGCAATCACTAATCGATACCCAGCAGGGATCACTTCTGGCTGGTTTATACCAACCAGTTGAACCCACCACTGGGCACAGCAAAAACCGATGTGCCACTTCAATCTGGGCAACCTTATGGATGTCCAGTAGCGGCACACTAACCGCAAATGTTGAGTTTCTGGGGTTCATGGGCAATTCGATTTAGGTCTAGTCTACTGTGGAAAATGACTGTTGGAGTTAGTGGGGTTTGTTCCCTTACCTCAGAGGGTCTTGTTAACCTCAACAAGGGTGTGCCACCCCCTGCCTACTTTGACTGGAGAGGCTGGTTCAGAGCTGGCCTCCCCTTCTTCCGGGATGAATTTGAGATTTAGTGCCCTAATTCTTCCTCATGGATCTTGATATGAGGCGGCCCCTACTCCCTAACCTTACCCATCCTGAATATCCTATCACTCCGGAAGCAGCGCAAAGGTTCTCTTACAGGACTAAGTGCAATCTATAAGCTTCTTGTCCTAAGTGAACAATCACTAATTGATGTGAACAATCAAGTGGCTTCTTTCTCATAGGCTGCCAGGATTCGATAATCTTACTGTCTTTACAAAGTTTTTTCCTTCTTAATTATTTTATGAGAATTCTCTTTACATTCTCGGTTTGGTGTTGTGGGAGGCTAGCGCAAACAACCCATTTTTCAGAGAACTTCAAATACAAAATAGGTGATCGCGTAACCGCACAGTTGGCGTTCAGAAAATTTAGCAAGCTAGGTTTCAAATGTCTGCACCTGTTAACTATGTGTAAAGCCTACAAAATACTTTTTGGGGAGAATTTAATTCTGTATGAATGTTCTATGACAAGTGGTTGATGTACGTACGTATAAAGTATGAGACAAAAGCCATACTACTAATAACTATCAGCCTAGTTATATGGCTGACAAATTCATTTATCTCCGAAAAAAGGGCAAGAGGGACAAGAATGGCCACATCAATGCTTCTTATTCCTCACCGCCGACCTTAATTTACAGTACATCATCATTATATTCACTGCTTGTGGAGAATAGAATTCCCTTCCTAACCATAGTGTCAGTAAGGTAACATGTCTTAACAGAAATTCAGCCTTACTGAAAACTTAACTGCTGGAAAAGATGTCAGCGATGGCTTAGTTCGGGTTTGTCTTGGATGTCGGATGTTGTGGTAAGGAATGTGTGTTCGAATGAGATATTGCTATTTAGTTACTAAACCCCTTTATACATAATTATTTTTTCCATGCATTTTAGTAGTTTTTACTTTATTTAAGAAATCTTATTAATACATTAGGATTAATTTTGAGACAGGGCCTTATGACCCTCGATATACCCTTTTTTTACGATATGTTACTAACAAAGTCACTTATCATAGTCATTTTCGCTGATACCCAAGGATAAAACCCCGCTTTTTGGGGTTCCAGGCTTTTTGTAATACTGAAGAGTGTATGCGTAACATCCTCAAATATATAATATGCCAGCATATTAGACATAAAATTTAGTTTCTACTTTTCATATAACAATCAAAACTCTATAGCTGACATAAAATAATCAAAATCTCTTGATTCAATATATGAGTGTTAATTTATAACTGTCATAAAAGAAAAAATACATAACACATGTATGTATTTTTTCATTGGTAGATTCCTGTACCGGTACTATATTTGTTTCGTTCTTATGTAAATATTATACAACCCAAACTAATTTGATTTTCATGGAAATATTATTTAGCTCACGAAAGACTTTGAATTAGTGACTTTAGAGTAAAGATATATATGACGACACTTGAATAAATCATTTTTGAAGTTTCTTCTTTTAGTGATTTAAGAGATGAATATCAAAATCAAACAATAAAAATCCATATTTAATGCTTTAGAAACGAGCGTTAGACATGTAAATCAAATATTTTACAAATCAAATATATTTTATAAGTTAAAATTTATAGTGTAAATATGCATTTGGGACGCTTGAACTATTCACTGTACTCTAGTTATGTCTTTGTAAAGAAGTTATATGCAGCCAACATAAAAGTTGTCTTAGCCAATAAATAGAACCAATATCACCACTATTTACCACCATTGTGGATCTGCTTTATCCATCAGCTGTTTGCTTTTTAGCATTTCTTTTTTTTAAGTTTAGATGAACATTCTTGAACACTTGAAACTCGACGCAAGTTTAGATACATTTAATTGGCATATGTTCATGTATTGGTATCCAAACAGTACTAACTCCCGGTCTTAAAACATTTCCAACTTAAATTATTAGTTTTCTAAAATTTTATTTCCGTAGAAGTTTGATAAAAGGATAAGTTAGGAATCAGGAGGGACAAGTCCAATGAGTATAATGGGGAGTGCCGATGGTAGAGTGATCTGAGTCGGAGACAACGCAGTTTCAAATCCCGTCAGAGACCTTTGCACTTTTGATAAGATACTGGCACAGGCTAGTGGCACGAGAGGGCGGGCTGAATAAGGCTTAACTGGGGATCGGCCTTTCCTTAAAATAATAGACTGTAATAGTTCTGTAAACAGTTCCATGTCTTTCCTGTTTCCTTTCTCGAACCAATTCATTGTTTTAAATTCATTATAGATTGATTTAATTATTGAAACCATAGTTTAACTAAAACAACTAACTGGATGACTAAAAAAACTCAAATATTGGAATGTTAGAATTACTTGGACAGAAAATGGTCCATTACGGGATAATTAGGAATTTCAGCAAAACTAGAAAACTATTTCGTATTACGGACTGCAGTTTCATCATTAATATATTTAGAATCTATAGAACACTTAGAAACGCTACTTTAAAGTATATTTACAATCCTATTCTGAACAATGTAGGCTTTTGAGCTATGAAAGAAAAAAAATAATTTAACAATGTTTTGGAACTGTAATAGTACTGACATGAGACCATGTATTCAAGTAGACAATCCTATGTTACAATTCGAGGCCGGCGAAAACAGCGCGGCCATAGTTCACTCTAGCAGATACCATATATACAAGTAGACAATCCTTGTTACAATTCGAGGCCGGCGAAAACAGCGCGGCCATAGTTCACTCTAGCAGATACCATATATACAAGTAGACAATCCTATGTTACAATTCGAGGCCGGCGAAACACAGCGCGGCCATAGTTCACTGTAGCGTATCTATTCTGTAAACAAGCCGTATTTCAGTCCAGTCAAATAGGAATAGAACCGAACCACTGTCCCTCTTCACCGCCCATCATATATTGTACGTGCGGAAGAGCAACTTCTACCCTCTCCCTCCTATCACACACCTACCATAAGAATACCAAGGCGTCTTCATTGCATTGATGGTCTCACCTTGTAGGAAACATTAGGAATGACGCCATTTTGGATAGGATAAACATTTTGACGTCCGGTCTGTGACATCGTTTTATACTAAAAAGACCTTTAATTGTATGTACACCTTGAATTAAACTCTCATTGTAGAGTACTCATTTATTAGACTCGGAAACTATTTGACCGATCATTATGAAAGTTTGTATGTATACGTATTTTTTACACATAGAAGGTTTATATGCTATGCCTATTGATGTAACTCACCACCAGGCAGCGCTGCAAAATATGTTTAAGTGCGCCTGTATACTATAAACTGAAATTACGAGACGATTATTAAATTGCGCAACACTAATGGAAGCCGCTAAGTTTTGATGTATATTTATTATTAACTTAATTTCTCGCTGAACTTAAAGTGGTCTACCACTCAATGTAATAAAATACATGGACGCGTACAACGGCAATAAAAATACACTTTTGACATATATTCTTGATCATGGCAACAAGGTAAACTTTACATCAGCGTTGGAAATATAATTCACTTGAACCAGAAGTGCTCATACACGGGCAAAGCTTACGAAAAGCGTGTGAAGCCGCGGGAAACAGCTAGTATATAATATAAACTTACAAAAATTAGACATGTGAACTAGCATGCTGGAGATTCCTGGGAAACAAACACATGAAAGGTAATAGGAATAAAGACTGTACTGTACCACCTGTTTGGCGGCCGTGTTGTTGAAGTCCTGGCAGCGCTTGCTGTGCTCGTCCAGACAGCCGATGTAGGCGATCGCGTGAGGAATGAAGCTGTGGTCCAGGGTGCCGCTGAAGAGTCGGTTGGCCAGGAGTCCCTGGGCGTAGACCGGGACATCCTCACCGGCGTGGGTCGCCCATTGCCGAGGCGCAGCGGACCCGTGAACGGAGTTGACACTGGTGGTGTTGGCGGGGATCGATCTTAGAGCAGCGTAGATCGGACTGTTACTATACAGCAGGGTAGAGTAAGGCAGGCCGTCCATGTCTGACACCTTGGTGTCGGTTCCTGCACAATGAAGGTCATCACTACACAGACATTTGGTGTATGTGATGTACAAATCTCATGCACAACTACATATAAACTGTCTCTTACCTATTTAAATAAGTTCATTGTATTAAAGTTTTATTACATTTGACGTAGATGAAATTCTTATTACAAGAACCCTAATTGTTTAAGAGTTATGATTAAACAGATAAACATATATTTAAGGTATCTCAATAAAGCGTACATGTTTCGCTCGATTCATATTGTTTAGTTAAGAAAGTAAAGGCTAGACTCCTATCCATGTCTAGCAGTTAAGTTTTCAATTATTTCAGCCATCAGTCAGCGCCTTGTTTGGTAGATATTGTGTAATTACGCAACACAACGCTATACTTTCATACGTTGCCAGCCATTACTTTCGTACTGTTATAGCTCTTACATATTTCAAGCATCAGTCAGCGCTTAGGGATTTATATTGTCCATTTAATCACTACAAAGCTATGTTTTTGCATCCAATGAAAATTAACCTTAATATCACATAAAAATCATTTCCTCCCAGGAATAAACAAACAGACTGCGTTTTGCGTGGATACTGAAGTAAAACATCCACGTTCAAATGATTAGTTGTACCCAGTTAAAAACTGGAAGCTTTACTCAAATTAATTTTATTAATTTATTTTTGAAAATACGTTTTAAATCAATTATAATCTAAAAAATTTCATATTTTTAGTATTACATTAATAACATTGCCCACGTCACGGTTAGTGTTATCATTTAATCACATTAAAATTATATTTTAAGAAAGTATAATTTCCTTAGTATTTCTTATTCAGATCTCTTTCATCAGACGTAATTAGTTCTGTTATAAAAAGCAACATTAGGCGATGATTACACAAATAGCATTCATTTGAACAACTGCAGTCCAAGAAAATTCTGACGATTTAATTCAGAAAGTTATGAATTCATGATTCAGTATAGCATTCTAATGTACTGAAAGCTTAGCTCACCAAGATATTAAAACACTGTTCAATCTACCTCTTTAAAAATCTGTTTATCCATTATAATAATTTATAATTGTAAATTTATAATTAGTACCAAAATATATTATAGGATTTAAGACTGTACTCTCCATATGTTAGATTCGTGTGTGTAATATATTTCACATGATTCATGTGATATAAACCAATAAATCACACAGATATTTCGTGACACATTCAATGAATCTAGTAAACAGAGACAATTGCCAGTATCAATCTGCACCTAGTATGGGGTTGCCGAGCGGAGTGGACAGTCCACCGAACGTAAGAACGTGGGAATGGTCTGAAGTGACAACTGTAAGAGTCTCTAGCGGGTCCGTGACTGACAGGACCTCCAGCAGCGAATCCTCGAGCACCAAGGTCTCCTCCAGGGCTCCTTAAGAATTGTTGCAATGGTGAGCGTGATCGATCCTACTACCTGCGAAATCACTTGGCTCACTACAGATAAAACTTAAACTTGCTCATTTTTTATAGACAGTGGATAAGGTTATTTCCTTATTCTTTTATATTGCTACATTAAAAGTTGTATTAACGTAGTTTGATAGAAAATATTGTGGACTTTATATTAGAGTTAGATGAGTAAAATTTAGTTAATCTGATATTGTATTTATCCTCTATCTTGATGTTATCAACATCTTGTACCAACACCCTTTAAATTGCTTCTTAAGATGATAAACAAAGTAACAACTCAAAGACGCCTCTGTTTTTTATATAATTATGTCATCTCTTCTGGAGAGCATTAGTCTATGACCTCTAATAATCAGCAATTTGCCTAATCTATAGTTTTGAAATGAAGTCAACGTAACGCAACGGAAACTTTATCTCTTTAAAAGGAAATTGGACAATGAACCAATAATAAAGAGGCCCATTTCCGTTTCCTTTGTTACCCCCAACTTCTGCCTTGACGGTTGACGTTTACAATTGACCTCTGGTCAGTTCCCAGTGGTTCAGTCGCAGACCTGTTGTGATATTTACTTCAGTTTGATTTTAACAGCTTTTTTATTAAGTACATGTTTTATAGATAAGTGGGCTTGGAGTTGACACACAACATAATTGTTATGATTCCTGACTTATGCGTGTCAAAAGCTTTGGTATGATTTGCTTATTTTTAAGTACATTGTAATTACATGTCAGGTTAGTAGTTCACCTGAGCAAGAGTTTGTGTTTCAGATATCGATGATGGCAAAATGATGGTAAATTTTCGTAGAATTAATTGTTGTTACTAGAAATCCAACACACAACAAATACAAATACAATTTTAAACTCTCAACCGTTCACAAATGAAGAGACTTTCATCCGGTATTTATAAAATAGAGTCATTCAAAGAGATTCTGGCTAATGTCTGTGATATTTAACATAATAAACTCTGAAACTGTAGAAACACTAACTTACTGAGAACGGTTTCTGCTGTAGAGGAAGATCTTCATTTATTTACATACAAGGGTGTACAGAATAGTAATTTGTTTCCTATAAAAATTATTGCATTTTAAATATGGAATTTTCTTAAAATACCGCCCCATACTTGAGATACGAGTGACAATAACCATATTAAGCTGCTTTCACAGTATATGGACAGGCCACATGAGATAGTTTTCAAAGTGACACAGCCTGAATTCAAATTCATTTCTATTAAGGCTATTTATTTTATTTACCATGCTGAAAAATCTACAATACAATTTAAAAGTGTAAGTTTTACTTTAATTTTATTCATTTTCAAATTTGATTGCATCCTTTGCGATTGGCAAGATAAGAATATTAATAGTTGGCTTTTGTTTTCATTCAACACTGTAGAATTAAAACCACCACGGGATGGATATAAAAATATATATAAAACGAATAGATATAAAAATTACTCAATTTTCTTTCGATAACGAAAGGAAACATTAAAATCTTCTCTCTATTTAAAGATTATCTTCTTAAAAATATTTTCAGGAGAAAAAATGGAAATCTCTTGATTGGAAATGGTTGAAGATGAGAATATGGAATTTTTTCAGATGTTGTTCAATATGACCGAAGGGAAGCCACGTTTTTCTAAGTAAAAGTACATTCATAAATGAACAGATAGTATACTAAGACTTATATTATATTTCAATTTTTATTTATTTAAGGCATAGTTCATTCAAAATAAAATGTTTAATCCATAAATCTTGTCTCCCAATATAATAATACAGAATAATATATATTCATACACAAACCTCAGGTACAGGTGCAGGATACTCTGTTTCTTTACACATACATAATGGAATAAATTGTAAGTACATTAAACCACTTCACAAAAAATATATAAGTAGCTATTTTGAGACAATTACTCAATTATTTTGAGTAGCTATTTGTTAGCTGATCAATAAAATTACAATAACCCAAATTACAAAGCACATAATTTATTTATATTTACATAATCAATTACTCGGAATTATTTCAATTATTATATCGCTTCTAAATATCAACCATAAATTTAAATACTGTCTGTGAGTAAAGTAAAATATAGTGTGTGGAATTACACTCATAGAATAGGTGGTCTGTTTATTTATTTTTTTTAAGATGGTGGATTGTGACAGGTATTTTAGGTCTGAATTTCTATGCATATTTGCATTCCAAAACTCTTTAATTATACACTGTAAACTGCAAACTCTGCTTGACAATATATTATACAGACAAAGGATGGACAGGAGAATTGCATCTAAGAAACGTATGGCAAAATAGAATCGGATATAAAGTCGCTGATACGTTTGAACATTTGGAGAACAAACTTCTATCTATGACAAATGCTAATAACAGTATTTTATTTTAAAAATTAAATACAATATTTTACTGAAATCGTTGAACAGTTAAACTAATTTACTATTTTATATAACTAACAAAGAAGTACTATTAAAATTGAAAGCACAAATACAGGAATCGCTGACAGAGAAACTTAAGTTTTAAAACGTTAGAGATAAAACCTTTACGTATAAACAAAGACTAAAAAAAATTAACAACAAAAGCAGTACTACATGTGAATAAATTATATTCAGTAATTTATTTCAAAAGAAAAATAAGATACTTAAATCACAACCAACTCATTAGTATAACACAAAAAAGGAAATGTTATTAATACAATCAATTATTCTCAATACATAATACAAAGCGTGCATTTAATATTATAGCACTGGAATACCTACTTAAATCTTTACTATTACTAGATCACACCACTGCCACTTTGAAACAATTTTACACAATTAAAATATTAACGATATTTCAATCTCGTCATGTTCAGTTAAAGCGTGTTAAAACAAAACTCACACCTGGTTTGGCACAAAACTCACATATCATCGCACTCGGAATGCATGGTGTCCCTATGGAAAAAATGAGGATATAGTAAGTGCAGTGAAAGAGGCAAGAAGGCACTGGATTTGAACATTTCTGACTCGATGGTGGACGCTTGCCACAGAGTAGGAAATAAGCTAAATTGAGGCAAACCATCCGGAACAATAGTACAGTTCGTGAGGCATGCGGCAAAAGAGGAATTTATCCAAAAACTGCTAAGGAAAGTACTCCGGGTATGAGCCACATACGAGATCAACTCGCTGTCGGAGAACTCTCGCCATGACAAGGGCAGCCTGCAAAGAAAAAAATACAAGTTTCATTAGTTCCGGATTGCGCAAATCTTCTTTCGGAGAAAATGCAGCCGTATATATCTAGTACATGATCAAGCTTATTTCAGTAAACTTTAAACCCCACAAGGGTAACAATAATCTATGTTTGAATTCACTGTATTGTTTAGATTTTGGATTTTTCATGTAAATAGATATAATTAACATGTATATATGTTTAGTTTAAAACTAGATTACTTTATCTTTTATTGTGCTTAAACGTTTTACGTGATATAAACAAAAAGACAGAGAAAATAGTAAATAATTAAATAATCATGATATTTCAATATGGTACGTCAAAACATAAGAAGAATAAGAAAAGATTTCCATATTTTTTTAGCTGAAATATTCAAGGCAAATTTAACTCGAGCAATAACAGTTATAAGGGGAATATGGATTATGCAAAATGAAAAATAGTTCTTTTGAATACCGAACTGTGTAAAGTTTGATACAGTGTTAATAAGGTTTGGCTGGGGATCATTTTATAATATGTGAAACCAAATATTACGAAATAAAATCAAATTATTGTTAGTAAACGTTATCTTTCAATTGCTTAAGTTTTTATTTAATTCGTTTCTAAAACGTATGTAATATTCCTTTGGATTTTTTTATTTCGGTAATTAAATAATTAGAAAATGTTTTTTGTTTTCAATTTTGGAAGAAGTATAATAATTGGCCCACAGATAAATCATCTTCAAACATACATCTTCTACACTATTTACCTTTTTACTTTCTTGTCATAAATTCCTTTTGTGATAAAGTTAGTAAAATTATTTAAACTAGGAAATTGATTAAACGCATTCATACCGATTTTGAAATAAGAAACCGAAACTGAAATAAAACATGAACAATTATACAAGCCTTTTCGACTTAAAAAATCCAAATTTAAACAGCCGTACGCACTATTACAATGACTAGTCACCTGAAATCGTCATCTTTTGGTAGGAAGATCTTTCCCCTCAACCCCACTGGTACCGGTCATCACAGTCATTCTTTAGCAGCCTCCCCGTCCCCAAGAGCCGCCTCCTCGCTGGTGTTAGGTCCTCGTTCACGTAGATAGAGTTGTAAGCCGCCCTGTTACCCATCCGATGATACGCATCAAACATAGAGTCCACGACGTCCATGACAAAGGCCTCCTTAACTGCATTCAATACGTCCTCCTGAAGTTGCATAGGGAACTATATATTTCCACGAAATTCACTCTCGAGTACTTTCCATTCCCTTTACTCGTTTTTTCCAAGAAACCCACCCTATTGCTCAGCTTTATATTACGTTTCAGAAGAATATCAGTGTATTCAAAAATCCCATTGAGCGCGTGATATTCTACTTTGATCAACCTTCTATTGCTATCTAGGTTTTCATTTAACAAGTCAATTTTTTTGTTAAAACTTTCTTCCTGACTTTTCTGATTTGCTTCAATTTTGAATACTTTCTTAGTGATGTCTTCCAGGGAAAGCTTACCTTCCTGGCCATCTACATCGACTCGCCGGCGCTTCCTTTTCTGCTCAGGACAGTTTATACATTTCCAAGTACCAGCCGTTATACGCTCCATTTTGGCTTTCTTTAAATCTAGACAAGTGCAATGAAACTCCTTACCGCACTTACAGCATGTCAATGTCTTCTTTTGTTTAAGGGGCTTCATACAAATTCCACAACTCGCCATTTTTCTAAAAGGAGATGAAAGTGAAAAGGTTCAAAACCCACCAATTAATATATTTGAACTGATCGCAAAAACTAAAGGCTTTATAAGTTCAAGACAGGAGCACGATCTCACGACTATCCTTATCTGAACGCCGCCGACACAGCACTGCAACTACATGTATAACCGATATAGGTAATGAAAATTTCGTTACAGTTTTACTTCTTCTGCCGATAATGGAGTATTGTGTTTTACCGACGATGCATGGAATTAATTAACTCACCTCTTGAACGAAGATTTATGTGCCATTCAATGGTGATAACGAACCATATGCTATTGTATCCAGAAGAAACTAATTTTATCTACTTAAAAATGGACGTACATGTTTCAAATAATATTCTGTTTCAAAAAATTTGCTGATTGTTGCTTTAAAAGACATATTGTGCTCAGTTTGGTTATATTAACAATACTAAATAATTATGAATTATTCTTCATCAAAACATAAATCAGAAAATCATGTAAGAAAAATCAAATAGCCATAAGACATGTTTTTATAAAATTATTGTACAATGCAACAAAGCAGAGTATTTGATTATGGACTGTTTTACTGGTGCAGAACTAACTAGACTAATATGAATCCAATATTCATTAAAACTAAAGATATTTATGTATAATCTAAAGACTTTTTCCATAACAGTCATGTATGTTTTATGACCAAGAGCATTTATCTGTTCCAAAACTACACCTAACTTTTCATAAAATTTTGTTTTTGTTTGTTTTTTTGGGACAAACAAATTATTAATCGGATTCTAACAGATGTAAAATTAAATTTATCTATTTATGAAAAGAATTCACTTTTCGTTTAAAATATTAGTAATGCTCATTTTCACGTTAATTACACCGCATGGAATCTCTAAATAGGCAATCCTTTTCTAGCTGCCCTTATAATTTTCTCACAATGTCATAATTTTAATATAATTGCATTTTAAAACTAAAATTATGAGTATAGTGTAGGAAATTACGGTTCAGATATCAAAGCGTAATTTTGGTTTGACGTCTGTCCAAAGATTTTTTAATACAATTTTTTTATTTCGGGCTTATTGTAGAGGGTCAACTTAAATGAGATTCAAGACAATAGCCGCATGAGCCTAAAATGTAAGATTATTCGAACTGTGTTTAATAGTCACGTGACTTTACTAATTACAAACAATCCTGCAAAAATAAACAATCCTACAAAAAAAAAACAATCCTGAAAACAAAGTTCAATGATTAAAATCTAATTCATATATTTGGCAGGGTTAATGTATTGCTAAACAACATGCTTCATTAGAAAACAATAATCGAGAATTCCAATTATATGTTGCTCTACCTGCTTGCAAAACTTTGCTACATTAATTCGGTGATTACAAATATTATTATTTAAGTATTACCCTACATACTGAAGGTGTCGAGCACATGTTTACAATTGTAATTTTACATTTGCATAATCCATAGTTTTTCTCAACGCTATTAATTATTATCGTTTGATTTGGTTCCATTCTAATTTTATTAACAAAATATAATAAAATCTTTCGCTAAGTTTAGATCATAGGTAAAGATATAGTGTGTTGCCAATTATGCTTGATCCCCTCCACACACCACACACACACACACACACACACACACACACACCACACACACACACAACACAGTTTCTGATGTCAAGTCATTCAATAGTTATAGAAATTATTTTTAAATCATTCTATTATTACCATGTACGATGTATCCTCTAAAAACATTGATATTTGTGTTTATTAAAGTAATAACATTAATATTTCTACATAACGTAATATTTATATACCTTATAACAGAAAATAAATATTTAGTTGGGATATTTTTCTTGATGAAAGCAAGCTTCATTACTAAAAGGAAAGATTTTCATTTATAAATATATAGAACTGTTATAATAATTAAACAGATGGAAAACGAAACGGTTAATACGACAGTAAACAGCAATAAAATACTTAGTTAAATTTTTTTAAAGCGAAAAACTATATTTATTTCATAGACATTATTTTTAGCAATAAAAAATAGAACATATTGAAATCATGTAAATAAGTTTCACAAACCTATGATACTACTGCTGCCTTGTCTTTGTCTCTTAAAAATATCATACACCTTAAAATTCGCCCTGAATACGCTAGACGCGTTTGAGAGTGAAGCACCACAAACTAAATTTCAACATATTGTGTTGGCTTCCGTACGAATTGAAATGAAGTCACACATCGGAAACTTCATCTCTTTAAAACGAATATAATGAACCAATTCCCATTCCCGTTTCCTGTGTTGCCCCCAACTTGACGGTTGTAGTTTTACAATTGACCTCTGGTCAGTTCCCAGTGGTTCAGTCGCAGACCTGTTGTGAGCGATATACTTCAGTTTGATTTTAATAGCTTTTTACCAAAAATAAAATGGAGTCGTACAAAAATATTCTGGCTTATGCCCCGTGATATATAACACAATAAACTGTAACACTCTAGAATCACACCTTTACTGAGAACCCTTATACTGTAGAGGAAGATCTTCGTTTATTTACATCCAAGGGTGCACAGAATAATTCAAACTATGCATGGAGACTAGAAGCGTCTCCTCACTTTAACGTACTCGGTACACAAGGCTTTGTTTATTGTTTAAATATTCCGCAGTTTAGGCCAAAGTAAACTCACCCTAAACCGGATATCTCATTATCAAAAGTCTATCAGTAAATCTAATCAGATTAATAATGTAACTCTATTAACGTGATTCCCTTGTGTTGTCTCCTCTAATGTATTTATTTAATGTTTTGAATATCATAACTAGATAAACACTCCCTACCAGTTAAACAAAATAATAGTTTGTAGAGTAAAAATCGTCATATCCGATCCTAACGGCACCCAGGCATGGTCGGAACAAAAAAATAACCCTAAGAGCGAAACCTCATATTTTAAAAATGTCCTGTATATATTTGACGAAGTCGATGCTTATATTAATGCACAAAAGTGCATACATTATTGCAGTTCTAGATTTTTTCTGATTTCTTCTACCTTGGAAAATGCCCAGATAATTTGTTTTCGTTCATAATGTCAGAATTTTTATTTATTATCCCTATACAGGTTTAAAATAGGACTCGTCACGCCATTGCAGAATTAATCAATTGCGGAGCGCGGCGTAATTGCATGAACTAAAGAGTACGCGATGGGCTTGGGTGTGAAGAAATTGTCCCGTTATCGTCCTAGACCTAGACAGCGCCCTTATTATCCATCATAAGTAGCCGTTAAGGTTCTGAGCTAAGTTTGTCTGAGATTGCGAGTGCTGAAAACTGGAGATTGTCGTTTGTCACTCTCTTGTCTTCTCCTCTCTGAATGAAAAACTGGAATGTTCATGAATTGTGATGTGAGCATAGTGAAATATTCTCTTTATTACCACTACCCTATATAATTGTAAATACATTTCATTTGAAATGCAGAGCAATTTAATTTTAAGGTTTAACATGTGGCTATTATGCTTAAAAGCTATATTACTATTAAAGCTACTTATTACTATAAAGCTACTCGTGTTCTAAGATATTTTAATGTTCATTATTAAAAGTGTAATAACCTATCTTAATAACTTCTTTTATGATAATTAATTTGTTAAAACAGCGAATGTTCATAATCTGTTATCATGAAATATGTGGCTCTGTGGGAATTATAAATTTATTTTTAAGCGTTCTGGAGTTTTGATACCCTTATCATCCTCACAGTTACAATTACTGAGTTAAGTAGATCTACCGCTATTGTTGACTCGACCTGATCATACTACGGATGTCTATTAATACAAAGCAGCATATTATATAATAAAGATTATTATCTATGACTACAACTTATATGTGAAAACAAACTTGTTCAGGCCTCAAATAGTGTGATAGCATTGTAATTACCGCTGAGAAGTTTAGCATTAATAATATGAAATTAGTATTTTTATATCACCTCCATTAATGATAAACTGAACTATAATTTATCTTTTACTCTAATATGTGCAACAGTAGTGCAGCTGGCGCACCATCTCGTTCAACAAAAGCCTAATTAGAAATGTGATCACTATGCTTTTATATACTATCTCACTTGTTCCCAAACATCCAAACTTTCCAAATACACTCTCATACTTTCTTCGCGAGAACTGTAAGTTTGTAATCCACAATTTGTCTCATAGCCCATTTCACTGATGTGGTCAAAATATGGATCAACTGAGCTATATAACTTGTTATTATTTTGTATTTGAAATTGAACTAATTTTAACTTCTGGAATAACCTAACCCACAACGAGAGAGTGACACAAATTATATTATTAGTCTGCCCTCTTAGCCAATGACTGATTGATTGTTTATTTTTCCGATGCAAATGAAATACTCGTAAAAGAGAATTGTTTAATGGCAGTATATCAAACAATACATAAAATTGCCTTGTGGTAGGTACACTTCTCACACAACAGAAAATAAAACCTGGTTTAGTGAGGCACAGGAATAATAGACATAAAACTATTTAAGCATTGATTGGGCGAATAAAAAATAATATTAATTCGTAAGCAATGTTTGCAATACTTACTTAATCAAAGGATATTTGGAAAACACACAGATTTAATATTATGTATTTGCAGCTTGAAGCAATCCATTATATTCTTACCTGTGACGCGTTTAGCACGATTTAGGCATTGTCAGTATATGCTTACACATAAATATTTAAAACGTAATAAAATAATTCAAAGTTCGCCTAGGCTGGTGGTCAAGGTAAAACAAATTGAAAATGTGGTAAAAGACAACCGTAAGGCCGACTTGAGCGCCGTCGTGCACGGTCTGGTTGTTTTGTTCGCGTACATGTCCATGGTCTTACTTAGGTTTTTCAGTTTTTATTCTTGTTACACCTTAATATTTTGATAAAAACATGATTTTCCTTTCATATACTACCATTGTATTCTATTAATTTATTAATTTGTTAACAGAAAAGCCTATTTTGCAAAAAGTTAAATCTTATAACAATCAAAGTGGCTGGACAATGCACCATTTGCAACAACAAAACAACAACGACGTGCAATACAATATTAAAAAAATGCTTCGTATGGCAAGAAAATGTGAAAACAAACAGCGACTTAAAGAAATACAAGTGTTCAACAATAAAATACAAGTGTTAAACAATGTAAAAAATGTAAGAACGTCTTTAGCTACACAAATGAAAAATTTAGACGGAACAATAAAAATTCAAAATTATCTCATGAGCAAATATACAAATGAGAAATCCGAAGTAAAGCTGTCTAAAATGTCTAAAAATCCACCGAAAACATGAACAGATGTTTTTAAGTTGCTCTAGGAGCTTTCCAAATTGACCTATAGAGCATTAGTAGGTGTCACTTTGCAGTATTTTCAATGCATTTTTAGTTACGTGTAATACAGCATGTGACATAATAAAATATTTATATCCAAGTACAAATACATATTTTGATTTAGTTCTTTTAAGAAAGTACACGATTTGAAAATTTTCCATAAGTACTTAATACGTTTGTATACAATATTTAAAATATAAATATGGGATGATAATGAGTGAGTGCATGGCTCAAACAATTTTCTGAAACTCGTTTTCCATAAGTAGCTTGTTTTGATTGAATAATAATCCTTATATTCTAATAATTATCTATTTTTCAAAAAGTAAAAATTTAAAGTTGGCCAGCAGTTCAGACTTTAGGAGTACGTTTATTTATAAACGTCGGATATCCTCCTGAAAATAAAGGGAGATAAAGATAGCAGATATGTAACTGAATACTTGTAAGAAAATATTCAGATTGAAAATATACGGTTGAAGTGAATCGAAAATTATGCGGTTTGTTGGAATTTTAATAAATCAGATTGGCACGACGTTCGAAGAACTTTTATTATCGATTTGTTTCGAATAATCACATTAAAGTTTTGAGAAGGTTTTTTATGAAATATTTCTGTTACTAAAACATTTATTGAACACTTCTTTTGGAGTATCATTGTTTATGATTTTGTTAGTCTTATTTCTGACACTTCAAAACAGTACGAAGCTTAACGTATCTATGGTAGGAAGGGATGATTCAAATGAATTCAAACGAATCAACAATGTACCTGATGAAACAATGAGACTACCACGTCAGCTATTTACAGGTGTCTCTGATGTCGAAATGATGTAAATGTTTCGTTTTGAGCTTCTTCGTCGTCGACTTTCTTTCGATCCAGATTCCAGGATTCAAGTCCGAGACAGCGTCAGAAAACACACGCTGCAATAAAACGAAGAAGTACTGGAGCTAAATTCAAAAATCAGTACTAAGCTCTTGTCATTGTACAAAACAAATTTATACTATTTGCTTTGAATTATGCTTTCTTTCAATTACAAATATACTTTTAAAAATATACAATATGTATGTATCTACATTCTTTCCCAGTATGTATAATGATATAGATGTACGATTATAGCAAGTGATAATGATAGAAATCTGAGAATTTAAAGTATGACAATTGTCTTATTTAAAAAAAATTAATTGAACATTTTCTAATCAATTAGTGTATTTATCAAAACATAAATAAATAATAGATTATTTAAATGGATTATTTGTTAGAGTGCTCAAAAATAATCAAACCAGAAGTTTCGATTGTAAAATCTGCTCAATCATTCCATCCCTATGAGACAAACTGACAAATCTGAATTAGCTAGTGATGAGCTTGTTATTCTATCTCCACAATACCTACACTATCACCGGTATATACTAGTAGCATAGTGTAGTTCTAGAGTAACTGAAATCGTTGGTGCGATTCAATCAAGTATCATAGAATACTGCTAAGAAGTCCGAGATACTTTATCTGTGCTTTTAGACACTGTTTCACTCTCAGACCTCCGAGCCCGAAAAACTGCTCTTTAAATTAGTAAAAGAAAAAAATCAACACATATATTCGTTAAACATTTTAAATAGTACGCATAATGCTTCTGGTAACAGTAAGTATTGAAAGCAAGGATTATCCATCTAGAGTTGTAATAGTATGAAATTTACAAACAGCACAAGACACAACAAATAGATAAGTAAATAACGCAATACATTTGATAGGCTTAACTTATCGGATATTTAATATGACACGATATCACAGCCAGAATAATACAGCAAAGTTCAATTATTCTGAAAGGGATCAAGAAATTGGCAAATCCTCCAATAATCATTAATCGCAGGAGTGTTTAGCGTTCTTTTAAAAAATCATTTCCCTGTTATTCAAAAGAAAATTGCGTGCATAGCCGCGGGAAGCTGTTAGTATAAAGTGTTGTATACATATACCTGTAGATTAGTATCATAATCTTTTCTTTTCTTTTACCTCTGTTAATTTATGTATCTTGTAAAATGCTAGTCGTCTTACTCCTATACCGCGCTTTTCACGCTTTTAGACTTTCACTCCGTAATGGCTGTGACTTCTGCCAAAAATACTATGGAATAAGGATTCATAGACTACATGGTGTCACCCCCACAATTCCGGCGCATGTGCAACTTTTCTTTAGGAGCCGTCTGTAAACCATTCAAGCTCCGCTAGTTAAAAAGGTTTCTTTCCCTCCGAACAAGCCTCCCTAGAAGGTATGACAATACTGAAGGTTTTGTCGAAGGAAAATCTTTGTTGCATCTGATCCTATGTCATGTACAGAGCATTCCCCTGAATCAAACTCCTAATTCTGCAGTGCCCCGTGCTGCAGCCCGAGGACGACCAAGCCCCACCTACTGAATACAGTAGGTAATACTTCTGGCCATAGCCCGAATGATAATGTATAGCGAGGCGAGGTTGAGGCAACAGTCTAGAGATACGCTCGGCGTACTTGGAAAAGCCCCAGTGAAAGTAAGGAAAGACAACCTATGGATGCTAGCTAGACCAGCTAATGCCATCTTGGCGTCCGTGTTTGGCCACCAGACAACAACCCCAAACACTAGTGCAGGTCTAACCACGGATACATAAAGCCAATACAACAGACTCGGCTTCAGTCCCAAACCACCTATCACTCGCCTGCATTGCTTAAAAGACCATTAACCTCTGGTGATAAACCTTTCCAGTGATGGTGGGGACCCTATCAAGGATTACACACAGGTATTTAACTTCGGACTTCAACTCAATGGATGAGCCTCAATGGAATTGACTAATACCCTCCAGCTGACGCCTCCTGGTAAAGGCAACCATAGCAGTTTTGGTGGGGTTGACACTAAGGCCCATCCTATCGCAACAATTTCCCACCATGTTTAAAGCAGTATTGGTCAGTTCCGTGACTGTTGCGTTGGACTTGCCACTCACAAGAATCACAATGTCATCCACCTACCCGTGTTCAAAGACACGAGCAGATCGTCCGCAACTAGGTTCCACAAAGTGTTGTTAGTTTGCATTTATAGTCTTCACAAACACAGGAAGCAAACCTTTCTATAAAGTGGTTTCAAACCAGCTGTAAAGTTGTACATAATGTACAGTAAGTTGTAAATTTATATAAAATATAAATTTAGTTATATTTTGTAAAAGATTTAAATTTGACAATGTTTACAAACCAACAAACCCTTAACTTATTGTTAAGATTATTTTTACTTATTTTATTAATAATAATCACATAAACTAAATAAATGCCCAAATTTATGCTGGACAAATACAAATTTTCGGTTTATATTTTTATTATTATCTAATTTATTTTAAAATTTTATTCAATAGTTAATTATTATTAATAATATTCCATGCATTCTCTTGTTGTTGGCTGTCACACCAAACTTACGTGATATGCAGTCATAGATGGGAAGGGAGGGGGGTTGCAGCACGATTGCCAATTTAAAGAGCCCGTAGTAAAAGTTTACACCGGGGCTCGCACTAGCTAAGGCCTGCCCTGAAATCGCCTTAGGAAAAATCGAGTTGACTGATCAGTTATATTTATAAAGTTAAACTTCGACACCAAAGGCATTTCTCAGAATGTTATTCAGTAACACTAAAAGCCCACTTAAAAATATATCGTGGTCGAATTTAATTTCTTTTATAATGTAATTATATTATATATTCTACGATAAAGGTGTCGTTTCCCCTTAGTTCCACTGATTTCCTCTCACAAATATAACGTTTCTAAAATTAATATTAATGAATGGTTATGTTAATAAAATGCTATGAATAATAGCCCACAGTGCAAGCTGGTGAACAAGCAATTTTTATCTCTTTAATGTGTTTTTACCAGAGAACTGGGGTAATTGCCGTAGCTAACTTTTATACACGTAACTGTCTTTTAATTACAATTTCTGCTAACTTTTATTGTAGTTGTATGTTATTGTTGTTGTATTGTACAAAAATGTATAGTATCATGTTAAGGTAATAGGAATAATACATAAAATAGTTTTATTTCATATCTAATGAAATATCACTGAATGTCATATGTTACGGATATAGGTTTAAGTGTATTATTACATTATATATATAATGGTTTTATTCCACAAGTGTGATTTATTGAACTTGAAACTAAGATTAACAGTATTTAAATACTATATATGAATGAGTACATGTGAGTTAGTTTGTACTATAGTGTAGACCATAGTGGTACTCATGTACCGTATAAAGATTACACCACTGAGTTCGGTGGAACTATTACGCCTTATCACTTTATAAATGCTTTTATAATATTAACTGTTTCATGTTCACTGTACAAGTATTTAAACTGTATATCAATCCATTATAAAAAACATAAAGTATATTTCTACACATAACTTATATATGGTAGGAAGGGTTCAATCGTTTTGAATGTTTAGTTTAACTCCAGTTGATCTTCCTATTAGTGCAGCGTCTGAATCATATTGTTTAAATCATCATATTGCACTAATTGTACACTTGATGAGATATTTTGAACGATTATGCTTTATAGTCTAGGTGTCTCTGATTTCGAAACGATTAAAGAGTTAATTTTGAGCTTCTTTGTCCCTTCAGACGAAAATGACTAGATTGCAGGAGTGAAGTTTGAATTTTGAAGTTTTAAGTCAAAGTTGAACTGGAGCTAAACTCAACATTTGTTATTGAAGTTTAATGCAAATAATAAAGATAATAAACAAGACTGTTTGTATTTAATTCAATAAAATTTCCAACAACAACGCCCAGATAAGTGAAGCAGTCTGTAATAAGATGATGGGGATGTAAAGGGACTCAAATCTCTAGATGTGCTCAACAATGAAGTAACATTTCATCCCAATGGAACAACACAAAAATATGAAAAAATTTGCTCAGTTTCAAAATACCTTCAATTTAAGATATAACACAGCCTGTCTACGCATTTAAAACTTAATTATAGTTCATCCAAATTTTAAGTTTTCAAATTTAGTGTAGGAGGATTTGCCCAAAGGTTTTAGTAATACGGCCTTCTGTGTTATCGTTTTCGAAGGATTTGTATTCATCGTTTAGTCTGGTGTCCATGATCTAGATTCGAATGTACATTAATCCTTCTATACACATAAATTCTATACTTAGTCTCAATGATATAATAGAAAACTTGAAAAATTAACATTTATATAAAAAATCCTATTTAACGTGCTATATAATATTTACGGACTTAAACTAACTACTTATTATAAGTATGGATTTTCAAATATTTACTCTATTAGGTAAAAGATTTATGGAATTAAGATTTCGATTAAGAGGAGAACTTCAAATATGCTTAGGGAACTTTTTTGATAAATTTACATAAGGTTGTATCATCTGACAGCAACTATATGTGATCACTTTGATTGTTACATGAGTAATTAACAGTCAGTATTCATAACGTTGGGAAGTATTGAAATACATAGTTTACAAACATGTTGAAGCACATAATTAACTTACGTAAGGATAAAAACGAACATGTAATCGTTTGGCAAGTTAGTGCTGGTAATTTTAAATTATTAGGAAGGCGGTTCACTGCCTTGAGTTGATCAGAACTTGTCTTGTTCTGCAGTTACGTTAGATCTGAGAAGGCTATTGTTCTTGAGTTGGATACGGCTGGGCCAATGAGAGAACGCCGCGGATGTCCATCAGAAGGGGTGGAAAGGGACCTATAAAACCGCCAGCTTATAAATTTCGCGCTTCTTTTGGTTATTATTGTGAACTAAGTTGATTGCAGTGCGCCGTGTTTCTAATTTTTTTTTGCGAGGGATTTTGAGGTAAGCATCAAATTTATTGTACGTTACATTGAAATAGTCTTCCAGATCTGATATTAAATTAATTTTTTTGTCTCTTTATAGGAAAAATTAATTTATAGAAACTACAGAGCAATCTGCATAACTGATTCTTGATGAACAATAGAGCACAATAGAATCAAACAAGTTACATTTGGTTCAAACTTGCAAGAAAAGTGAATTAAAATTTAATTTTGTTAATAAATTTATTGGATTCTGGAAATTTAGTAGGCTAATTTATTAATATTTAATACGAACTGTTTTGTTGTGGTTTGTTAATTGGAAATTAATTGAACTTTAATAATTGTTTGAGAGAGTAGTTTCCGAATTGCAAAGACTTGAAAGTTAAGGTCCAACTAATGGATAGAGAAGTTAGATTTTTTATTTTTGAATTTTTAGAGAGCTTAGAAGTGAGAATTTTTATTTTAGTAATTTCTAAGTGGTATTTGATTTTTATTAGAAAACTTTTTTATTATATTTCAAGAGAGAGCTCTGATTCCTAGTTTAATATATTTGACTGAAATTTATATTTCTTGCCAAAGGACCTTTTAAAGTTACTAAACGGTTTGTCAATTCTTTGTAGAAAATAGAGTGATGAAAATTCTGAAACTTTGAACTTTAATAATTTTCCAGTTTAAAATAAATCCATTATTTTATTTGGAACTGTGATTTTTATTTAAGACAAACCAAATAATATTTAATAGTCAAACAAAACTAGTATTAAATGTTACTTAATATTCACTCGGAGCTTACTAATAAAAAAATATTTTATATCGTCTTTGATGTCTGAATATTAATATCTACAATCCAAGTCGTTTAAACGAAAAATTTTCTAATAGCATTATTAAGGTAAGTTATAAAATAAAATTAATCTTTGACAGTTCTGTTCCCTTTTTACGTCGTTAACAGTATCTGCTACTTACATGCGTGAAATTTTTATAAATGGAACAGTTGTATAAAGCAATCTTTTCATGATTAGAAAAACATTTTTCTAGCAACAATTAATAAAATAGTATAAATATTATCTGAAGACATAGACTCTTCTCTCGACCTATTATAACTCTATGACCTATTATGACTTCAGAGTTTCTAAAGTTCTTCACAAAGGACTTCCCAAGGCCCCACAAGTATTCTCTCTCATAAAAAAATTTTGTATTTATTTCTCTAATGTTTAGATATTGTGTAATGAACTATCGCTTTCGATTAATAAATGATACAGAACTTAGTAAAGATATGGAACTTTCGCTGTTTACACAACATTGTAATACGTCGTTATTGTGAAAAATATATTTTAGGTTGAGACTTCTTTTTAAGTTTCTTGTACAATAAAGAACATTTAGTTTTTTCAGAAATTTTTTTAGATATTAGTTTTAAAATTTATACAAATATTTTAAATACATAGTAATGCAGTTACGTTAAATGTTATTCTTTTTATACGTATAATCTAGGCGAGTATTTTTTGGGTGCAAACTCATTAAATACAAAATTCTGTATAGAAATTCGCAGTATAGTTACACTCTTCTTGTAATACTGCAATTGTATATTCCTCTTAGACAAACTCAATTCATTTCTTAATTTTTCAACTATAATGAATTGACACCCTTGATTATCTTGTTGGCCACTTCCTGAATCTGATTACGTAAATTTGTTTACTTGAATTTCAGACGAAATGTTGAGAATATCTTATACAAGCTCATTTCTTAAAATTGAAGTCAAATATTGTGCAAAGTGACGACGCACATTGATCAACAACAGTAAAGTTGACTTTGTTCTCTTTTATTTAATGGAAAATGGAAGCAAAGAAGCGACTCGGGCCTTTGACAGTACTAAAGCAAACAGACTGGTTAATCTTATAAGACACTGCTTTCAGCTTATACAGCTGGGTATAAAAGTACTTTCAGTGCATTAAATGTGAAAATCATTCTTTTAGTTCAGTACGCTTACCTGTTGAATAATTTAATCCTTACTCAGTTGAAATATTAAAAAATCCTTATAAATAACGCGTTTATTACAAGAGTAACTGATTACGCTATAATTAATTTGCTTTTACATTTATATATATTTTATGAAGAAAATACATATACTTTCAGCCATAAATAGGATACACCAGCACATTAATCTCTACGCCTAGAAAAGGTCCCGCATATGTCATACCTGTGTGCAAGAATCATGTCTTATCAGTCTATGATCAGTTTATTAATGTGTTATTAATTGATATATATTTCTATTAATTAGTAATAATTTTATTGATTCTTTGTTTATAAAACAGGATTTAAAACGATATCCCGGTTTGTATACATGTGTATCTGCAGAAAGCAAAAAATATGTAAAAAATCTACACTCTATTGAAAGTATAAAAGTTTTGTTCTACGAAAAACATTTTAAATTGCGACTATTTCACATTTGTAGGACCACCTAATTTACGGTACAAAAATCCTCGGTATTTCACACGTAATTACATATATACACATCTGCACACGCACAAGCACACACAAGAACACACACTCGCTATTAAGATACGTAAATCCCCTGTTAGTTATCAAAGCTTCTGGCTAACTGAATGAACAGGCAAAATGAGAGCTCTAACAATGATTTTGCCTTTTCTGGTGTTCTGGTGAAACATTAATCTAAGGGTCAATAAAATAATTCATTTACATGAAATCAACTGCTCTTCCTTCATTGGTTATACGTCTAACTATTTTACTACCTTTTTATGGCAGTCTATTTTCTAGCTTTATAGTAACTAAAATTGTTTTGTTCCAATTTAATATCATTAGATTTGATAAATTTCATTAAACTTGAGTGTAACTTTTCAGATAAAGCTTTGTTTTGCAGGTTCATACCAGTTACACAGTTTGAGATTTGGACAGTTATTGTATTTGAATGTTTTTTTTTATTTAATCAATATTTTTATATCGAGATATTTAGATAAATTCTGGAGTGTGATAGTATTGTTCATTTCATGCTGATTTTTTCGTTTTTAACATTTAGCTTATCTTTCAGTCAGGTAGCTTTATTTCTAAGAGCATCAAATTGTGTAAAGTTTAGACTAGACTTTTATAGTAATTTTCTGTCATATCAATGAAGCATTACTCTATATTCAGAATTTATCTAACAATTATTTTAAAACACACAGTGTTTGTTTTCACACCGGAGCTTTAAAACACAAAACATTGAAATTAAATTAAAGTTTTTCACTTAAAACAATCAAAACTTTCCTGTACATTTCTATCACAGATTTGCAGGCAATAATTATTTTGCAACACACTCCTTTTGTACACCTGTTTCTTGAACTGGTAGAATCCTCTGTGTGCTGTACCATACCTGATAGTCTATACTATCATAGAGTATTTCAGTTTTTAACTCACAGGGTGTTTATGTTATAATAAGCAAGCAATAATCACACGAATGTATCCCTTGTTGCAGATTGTACCTTACATACTAAAATTGCTCATCCTACTCTCCATCTAGAAGTGTCCATGTTCCCCAATCGATGTACTCCCGATATCTTCATAACTTTCCTTGTAGTCGTCTTGAGATACATACTGAACTCAGCCAAAGCTGTAGTGAGGTGTTCTTTTATATAGTGGATAGCCAACGCTACATATAAATAATCAATAAAATCTAATAACACATGTTCCAATTAAGAAATTTGGCACGTATCGTGACTCTCCTTGGTTCTCTCGTGAGTTAACGAATAAAGTTTTTCGAATTAATTATGTTTCAAAATAAACTGAATTTAGTAGATTTCGTCAGCAAAGCTGAATGATAAGGTTGCACGCTAATTAGCTGCTGGCCGCACATCTGACGCTCCGCTTTTATCGTAGAAAGCAATTAAAAACTGTCTCTTAAGTAGCACTTATAATTCTGACACGACCTCCTATTTTAACGCAGTTCTAATCATTATCCCCATGTTAAACGCAATGTCTCAGATAAGCGGTCGACAGTCTAAAATTTGACTGATATATGAAATAATGATCGCTTCATTAAGTCTGTACCAATGAATATGAACCTTTATGGAATGCAATCTCTATAATATAAAACATGAATCTGCTTACTTGACTGGTAAAGTATAAACAGGGTTTCATTTATTATATACTAGCTTTTACCCGCGGCTTCGCTCGCATTTAACCTATTAAATAAGCATCGGAGATCATTACTGAAATGAATTAATAGGATAACTATATTTTATTGCTTGGCTAGGATTATAAATTCAAAAATTACTACACAGAATGAAGTTTCAAAAACATAAAATATGCTTTACTAAAGTACAACAAGATATGTTAAAATGTATTTCACTGCAACATAAATAAATAATTTTGAGTTCCAACAATTTAAACACATAAAAAGCAGAGTATCAATTTAGAATATTTTTTTTACAATCCGAGGTATAACATTTTTTTCCCTTACCAACAACTGTTGACATAGTAGCACTAAGTATAGTCTGCCCCAATTTCGTTATCCGAAGCCTAGTTCCATTACATAGCAAGGAGGATTTAGATTTCCCATAACCATTTCTGGTACTTTTACTTTCACTTGAAGTGTATGTGACGTTACACCACCGACAGTTCAAGTGAATTTAAAAACTCCACAGGATATAAAGTACTAAGTTCCGTATCCTTAATTGTATCCTCCTTCATTTCCACAGCCGAAACGCCTTCTCTCAAAACACTTTGTCGCTGTGCTTGTTGTTGTCTTCTCAGCTCAGCGTGAACCGCAGGCATATTCTTGATTCTGTGCAACATTTGCTGCACGAGCCCGCGACGAATTTTTGGATACAACAAATTTCCGTTTCCGACTCATTTTAAAGAAGTACGGAGTAAGAATTGGAATTAGTGAGTAACATATAAAATAATGAAATAGCATCCAGCCACAAAAATTACACTTAACCTCAAAAGTTCGACTATTTTTACACTGCATGTATTAATGACAGAAGAAAATAACGATAAATACAGAAGAATTGATTCCAAGCAGCTGAAATTATAGTAAATTGGATGACAGAAGAAAATAACATTAAATATAGAAGAATTCCAAACAGCGGAATTTATAATCAATTGGATGGATGGATTGGATTGGATTGGATTAGATTTTAATGTGACCATCGATAATACAGTGTGACGGTATTACACTACGCAGGGTTGGAACTTCGTTACTGGAATGCTAGATGGCGTTGAGGTAGCTAGATTTTGAGATTTCTTGACAACTTTTTATTTTTCGTAAAAAATACATTTTGTTTATTAATACAAATTATCCTATGTTACTTCTAATATCTCCAAAAATATGTGTACAAAGTTTCATGATGATTGGTTAAGTAGTTTTCACGTGAAAGCGTAACAAACAAACTTACATTCCCATTTTATAACATTAGTAAGGATTGTTTACTGGATGAAATAGAAATGTAGTCATCTAAAACAAAATAGCTATATTAGGCCCAAGGGCTTACATTTTGGCTTGAACAACGCAGTTACTTTTTATTGGAAGAAATCCATGTAAACACTGGCAATAAAAATAAATTGCTATGTAGTCACAACTGCCATGTAGTCACAACTGCCGTGTAGTCACAACTGCCAAGGATTCACAACTGCCATGTAGTCACAACTGCCAAAGATTAATATACTACCTGGATGGCCCGGTGGTATTTATCCTCCTGAAAACAAAGTATATAAAAAAACTATTTGGTTTTTTTCTGTAAAACCAAGACGCCAATGGATCCATAGAATTTAGTATACTGTACCATATATACCTGGAATTCAGCGCTCCAGATATCTTGTCCGTCAGGAATTATCCGATGAGATGTTCCCTAAATATTATTATCTGGTAAAAATTGTACTCGATGTCAATAGTTAATATTCAATAGTCAATTGTTTTATTGCGGAGACTAAATAAATTTGTATAGCAAACATCAAATATGTTAAAATTTGGACATACGTACCACATCGAGCTATCATTCAACACATTTCATCACTCATTCCACGTTCATCCATCACCAATAATTCCCACTTCGTTCGAGAGTCAGTCTTGTTATTGTGTGGTCTCCCAGTCATATTCCAGAAAATCTTTGTAAAATTGTAAAATGCACTTGACACTAAACAGCGTTTTAAACGAGTTTTTAACGCTTTGAGCGTAGAGGCTTTTCTTAATTCATTAGGCAATCTGTTAATAAAATGAACCCCTGCCTGTGAAGGCAAGCGTTCATAAATCACTGTCCTGTGTCTCCCAGTTCGGTAGTTGTCTCTGCCTCTAGTCCCGTACGAATGAATGTCTCGGTTTGCAGTCAAGGCACATTTAGACATACAATACAACGTTGTTTCTAAAATGTACAGGCTAGGCAGAGTTAACAGTTGCAACCTTTTAAAAGTTGACCTGCACGACTCTCTAAACTGCAATTTTGCAATGGTGATGATCGCTCGCTTCTGTAACTTACGCACTCTTGAAAATTGGTTACTTGCACAGGCACCCCACAGTGCCAATCCGTAAGTGAGGTGTGGATAAATCAAGCCATAATACGCTGTTATCAGAACTTGACTTGGGCAGTATTTGGCTAAAGACCTCAGAACATAAATGGCTGAGGCTAATTTTGAGCAAACGTGATCGATGTGAACATTGCATGTCAAACCTTTATCAAGGTAAATTCCAAGGAATTTTGAGGAATAGACGTCTTCTAGTATTGTATCCGCTAACATACCAAGTGGTATTGTATCCTAGGTCCATACTCAAAGTCTACTGGGTTTAAAGTGAAATTTAAAACGTTAGATTTTGATGAATTTGTATTGAGATTGAGGCTATGAAAATGTTGGACACAATTGTTCATTCCAACAAATGCGTTTTGTTCCAAATCTGATTTCAAAGATTCGTTGAAACAAAGAATCGTATCATCAGCATACTGCACGATTTTCCCGTGTGGCAGTGATGATTTTATGTCTTTAACATAAAGCAGGAAAAGAATTGGACTGAGAATGGATCCTTGAGGGACTCCATAACTCATATTCACAGAATTTGAAATATTATTAGAAATTTGGACAATTTGAGTTCTATGACTTAGGAATGAACTAAGCCATGTGAGAGGCACGCCACGAATGCCATGCGATTCCAGTCTGTCAAGCAATGTAATATGGACATCACAATCGAAAGCTTTAGATAAATCGAGAAACACACTTAAAGTGTGATTTAGACTTTCCAAATCCCTATACAATCATATCGACAAGACCCACAATTGCATGTATTATCGATTTGCCCTTCCTAAAGCCAAATTGTTCCTTTGACAGGTGATTGTGTTTGTTCAAAAATTGAAGCATTCACACTAAAAAAAACTTTTTAAATATTTTGCTTAAAATAGGCAAAATAGAGACAGGCCCATAGTTATTTTGAGTAAAGGGTCGTCTTTTTTAAAGATAGGGGTTACTTTTGACATCATAACTTCCCCGAGTAGCGAGTCTGCATTTATAACTACACGTACAGAAGATCACTACATCCTACAGTAACATAAACTTTTCTGTCCAGTAACTGTGGCATAGCATTACTTCCCCGAGTATCGAGTCTGCACTTATATCTGCGCATACAGAAGATAACTACAACCTACAGTAACATAAACTTTATCTGTCCAGTAACTGTGGCATAGCATAACTTCCCCGAGTAGCGAGTCTGCACTTATAACTGCGCATACAGAAGATCACTACAACCTACATTAACATAAACTTTATCTGTCCCGTAACTGTGACATAGCATAACTTCCCCGAGTAGCGAGTCTGCACTTATAACTGCGCATACAGAAGATCACTAAAATCTGCAGTAACATAAACTTTATCTGTCCCGTAACTGTGACATAGCATAACTTCCCCGTGTAGCGAGTCTGCACTTATAACTGCACATACATAAGAGCACTACAATCTGCAGTAACATAAAATTTATCTGTCCCGTAACTGTGGCATATCATAACTTCCCCGTGTAGCGAGTCTGCACTTATAACTGCACATACAGAAGAGCACTACAATCTACAGTAACATAAACTTTATCTGTCCAGTAACTGTGGCATAGCATAACTTCCCCGAGTATCGAGTCTGCACTTATAACTGCACATACAGAAGAGCACTACAATCTACAGTAACATAAACTTTATCTGTCCCGTAACTGTGACATAGCATAACTTCCCCGTGTAGCGAGTCTGCACTTATAACTGCACATACATAAGAGCACTACAATCTGCTGTTACATAAACTCTATCTGTCCCGTAACTGTGACATAGCATAACTTCCCCGTGTAGCGAGTCTGCACTTATAACTGCACATACATAAGAGCACTACAATCTGCAGTAACATAAACTTTATCTGTCCAGTAACTGTGGCATAGCATAACTTCCCCGAGTAGCGAGTCTGCACTTATAACTGCGCATACAGATGATCACTACAATCTACAGTAACATAAACTTTATCTGTCCCGTAACTATGACATAGCATAACTTCCCCGAGTAGCGAGTCTGCACTTATAACTGCGCATACCGAAGATCACTACAATCTGCAGTAACATAAACTTTATCTGTCCAGTAACTGTGGCATAGCATAACTTCCCCGAGTAGCGAGTCTGCACTTATAACTGCGAATACAGATGATCACTACAATCTACAGTAACATAAACTTTATCTGTCCCGTAACTATGACATAGCATAACTTCCCCGAGAAGCGAGTCTGCACTTATAACTGCGCATACAGATGATCACTACAATCTACAGTAACATAAACTTTATCTGTCCCGTAACTGTGACATAGCATAACTTCCCCGAGAAGCGAGTCTGCACTTATAACTGCGCATACAGATGATCACTACAATCTACAGTAATATAAACTTTATCTGTCCCGTAACTGTGACATAGCATAACTTCCCCGAGTAGGGAGTCTGTACGTTGGTACATATCACTTTATTTCTCTTTTTGTTCGGTTGTTATTGCTTGTCGGTTAAACAATATGAGGCACGTTCAGAGAGATACGCACCTCGGTGTTAAATCTTATACCTCATGTCAGACATATAGATCTCAGCTATCACAGAATTACGTGTTACATGGTTTTGAAATATAAATATATATATATATATATATATATATATATATATATATATATATATATATATATATATAAAAAACAACGGAGTGATATATATATATCACTAGAATAAAAGTGTTTTACAGGTTATTAGCTTATGGATTAGACACTGTAACTAAAAAACAAAATGACATATCAAAGACAAACGTATATACATAATTCATTTCCGACCTTAATTGTTGACTTCCTTGGCCAAAAGTCAAGTTTGTCGAGAAATCCGTAAAGTGTGTCTAAAATAATTATCTGTACTGCATAGCCCGGACTGCATTTGGCACTGTTCCTGTCAACTGTAACAGTTATGGTACAGAAGCAATGTCTACCTCATACAGATGTTATCGCAGATTAAACACAATGTAATCTGTTCATGTCTGCCCGGACTGTATTTTACACTGTTCTCTTTACAATACAGCATCATATACCTCACACATAAATACAAAGCTAATAATATCGATTGATTTACAGCATTGAAGTGTGGGTTACAAAAATTAAAGAATGTTTTTGTGTATAATAATAATCATGTTGTAACATTTATTAGACAGATTAAATATAGAAAACTAATAATTAATTAAAACAATACAGTTACATACACACTCTTTAGCCTCAAAACAATTTGCCACATAGCTAAGACATAGTCAAACCACAAATTACCTTCCATCTTTTTATATAACAGGACAGTGAGATACTTACTATTTACTCGGCAACTTATGAGATACTTATGATTTACAATGCATGGTCAGATTTAGATCACATGAAGGTCAATGAAAAGGTGTTTAAGTGGAACATACAGGGGGTATAAGTAAAGAGAAAAATGTGGAGAGAATATTTATTTTGTTGTCACATTATCTGTCGATAAGTTCTCAAGACGGATGGAAAAACTATGTAAAGACCGACAGAGTGGTAGAGTCAAGATCTAGCTGTATCAGGTGAGATGTTACGTGTATCGTAGATTAGGCATACAGGCTACTCAAATTTCTGGAGAGAATATTGATCTTGTTGTCTAAATGTCTGTCGATAAGTTCTCAAGACCGATGGAAAAACTCTGTAAAGACCGGCAGAGTGGTAGAGTCAAGATCTAGCTGTATCAGGTGAGATGTTACGTGTATCGTAGGTTTGGCATACAGGCTACTCAAATTTCTGGAGAGAATATTGATCTTGTTGTCTAAATGTCTGTCGATAAGTTCTCAAGACCGATGGAAAAACTCTGTAAAGACCGGCAGAGTGGTAGAGTCAAGATCTAGCTGTATCAGGTGAGATGTTACGTGTATCGTAGGTTTGATGCACAGGTTACCCTAATCCCCATATCTCATCAGTGTTTTACAGTACAACAAAACTATTTTTTACGGACCAACACTTGAGAGCTCTGAAACTCGTTAGCATATTTCGTTGGCAATGACGGGTTAGCACAACCTCCTAAGGAAGATTTGGTTCTTAGCGTTTCAGATAGTCCATCATTCAAGTATCGGAGGACATTCTCCTGGGACTTTACCTTCCACCAGCAATCTATGGTTGATGGTAAGAACCACTTAAGGCCTAAAAGTGGCTTTTAATAGTGAACAGGAATATTTTTCTCAATTTTTAATTAATTCAATGTGAGAAATATGTGTTAAGGGACATTGGACATAGGATTGGAAAACACTAGTGCAAAGACGAACTATCTCTGTTCAAACTTAAAGCTCAGATAAGAGGAGATTCTGGTTTTCCATAGATTCACATCCTACCACACGCTGGACATACGTCGGGTGAGAGAGAACTGTTAGTCCAAAAAGTTTCATTTGAGAGAAAAAAGAGAGAATGAGAGGGAGGAGTGATAAATGAGATGTCAAGTAATTTTGTATGAAAAAGCCAGGAATACAAATTACTCCTGAAGTAATTAAACATCTGAGCAGAATGCATAATGTGGCCTTAGTGAGTAATTAACTGGGACAAAGGACATTTTTTCAATTATATATTCACTTAAATATATCAATTTATCTATAATTGAACCTCAGTTTCTATTTTTGAAAAACCTATTTATTTCCAAATTATTGACGTATAATATATCTTAATTCATTTTTTGGTATAGTAAAAATAACGAAACATAATCTTTATGTCTATGAGAATCTCATTATTTTCATTCATCAATGTTAAAATTTATTTTTATTGCTCTTTTACAATTAACCCACACTATAATGTTGGTACCTAAACAGAACATTCGTTACGGTGAACTAACCTACATTAAGATCTCATATTAGCAATACTCTATAGGCTGATGTGAGGTTAGATTACTTATAACTTAAGTTTAATTTAAAAAATATTTAATTTTTAATATATTGTCCAAGTATAGAAAAATTTGGAAACTTCGTTCATGTTTAGATCGGTTTTATAGATAAGACATTTAATAAAAAATTCTATAAGTTGTCATTTTTAAATCTGAAATCTTTAACAAACTAGGCTATTATAATACCAGACCCATTGTGAAATTATAATGCAGTAACTCCAATTTCAATAAATGGGTTTTAATCCTAGAAACCACATTAACATAAAACTTAGTGAGTAAGATAGGACAGGCATGTTAAGTGGAACTCACTGCTCTTATTCACTCTGATATCCCTAGTCACTGACAAATTAGAAAGATTTCTATAAACTCACTACTATATTACATATACATACTCTTTATACCACAGATATGTGAATCCAGGATAAAATTACTAAACAATTATCAATTATTTTTATCGCGATTTCTTCAGAGACAGTCAACGTAACACAATTAAACGCAAAAAAATATAAATTTTGAGTTTATTGGTGGAAAATTCGGGGGTTTAGTAATTTTTTGAAAGTCTGGTGTATTGTAGTGTTGAAAGCAAGAACTTTAAAATAAAAATTGTTTCAAATCACTACGACAACTAAAGCTGACACAATAATTTGTACTCCATTCTTTTTGAAAAAGATATATAGTATAGTATATATATAAAGTATATAAAATATATGTATTTTAGTATAGTATACTAATATATATTATAGTATTTAGAAAATTTTTATACTTCTTCACGTGTAAATAAATGACACTACCTTCTTAAATTTACAGACTAATATCACGCACAACTTTGCCATTCCTACTGCAAACAACTCATAATTTCCCTTTTAAGACTTGAAAGATTATATCGATAAACTGATCATCCAAGCAACCTCGAAGAGGGTTCAATGCGAGATATCAAAACTTGGATTCACAAATGGAATTTACATAGAGACATCTTGTATATTAAAATATTCGAATAAAAAATCCCCATCAAATAAATCTTCAAGAAATCTTTTTTTATATTCCCCGTGACATTTATTGGCATATAATGACTACACCAGAAACACAAGCAGATATTACAAATTAAACATATTCCCTGGAAAATCTATATTGCTTTACACCTTACCTTATCAATCTCAAAGCCGATCAACTGGTTCGCCACCATATATATCCCACCAGGCTTCTTACTTTTTCAATCTCATATCTCATCAACAGGTTCACCAGTAAATTTATCTTCCTAAACTTCTCATCTTATCAATCTCAAAGCTGATCACCAGAAAATATATCACGCTAGACATCTTACCTTATTAATATCAAATATGATCAGCATGTTCAGCGGCATATCTATCTCGACAGCCTTATACTGTGATGGAGAATACACCGGCAAACTGTGAACTGTATTTGGAAAGGATAACACGATTCGGACACGTTCCGACGATTTGAAACAGTGCTATTTCTCAGCTTTAAAAACTCTAGATACAAAGTGAAGCAATTAAAGATTCATCAATAATGTCTATGATTATATAGATCGACTTCATCGCAAAATAAAACAACAAGCTGCTATTACATGAGCAATACAATACTGGATAGAAGAATCTCCTTAGTTAGAACAGGCCGGATTGTAAGAGCAAAGATATCGAGTGTGACTGAAATTTCAAACCCAATACGAAGGACGTGACCCAACGCTTTAATAGAGTTGGCCGTACAGAAGTACTGAACAGAGTATTAACTGGCATTTATCACAGCTAAGTTCTCATTACACGGGGTAGTGGCGAACGTTTTACTGTAATGATTACAGGACACTTGATAGCGGATTATAGTATTCAACGTTATCTTTGGACAATAGAAGTACTGAACACAGTATTAACTGGTATTTATCACAGCTAAGTTCTCATTACACGTGCTAGTGGCGAACGTTTTACTGTAATGATTACAGGACACTTGATAGCGGATTATAGTATTCAACGTTATCTTTGGACAATAGAAGTACTGAACACAGTATTAACTGGTATTTATCACAGCTAAGTTCTCATTACACGTGCTAGTGGCGAACGTTCTACTGTAATGATTACAGGACACTTGATAGCGGATTATAGTATTCAACGTTATCTTTGGACAATAGAAGTACTGAACACAGTATTAACTGGTATTTATCACAGCTAAGTTCTCATTACACGTGCTAGTGGCGAACGTTCTACTGTAATGATTACAGGACACTTGATAGTGGATTATAGTATTGAACGTTTTCTTTGGACAATAGAAGTACTGAACAGAATATTAACTGGCATTTATCACAGCTAAGTTCTCATTACACGTGCTAGTGGCGAACGTTCTACTGTAATGATTACAGGACACTTGATAGTGGATTATAGTATTGAACGTTTTCTTTGGACAATAGAAGTACTGAACAGAATATTAACTGGCATTTATCACAGCTAAGTTCTCATTACACGGGATGGTGGCGAACGTTTTACTGTAATGATTACGGGACACTTGATAGCTGATTACTGTATTCAACGTTATCTTTGGACAATAGAATTACTGAACAGAGTATTAACTGGCATTTATCACAGCTAAGTTCTCATTACACGGGGTAGTGGCGAACGTTCTACTGTAATGATTACGGGACACTTTATAGTGGATTATAGTATTCAACGTTATCTTTGGACAATAGAAGTACTGAACAGAGTGTTAACTGGCATTTATTACAGATAAGTTGATACCGAATTAAACTAATCACTGTTATCTTTGGCCAACAGAGGTTCTAAGCAGAGTACCATATCTCTATTGTAAGGTAGATGGGTCAAATAAGACTTGACCTATGTTGGTTACATATATCTACATGAGCTATTGTCGTATTGACAGCTCCTGTAATTGAACGTTAAATCTTATCTGAAACAATCAAGATTTATCCTTTATGGGTATTTGCAAACGCAACTGTTTTAAATGAATAATTTTTTGTTATTATAAATACAGGAATATTTCATAGTTTACACCAAAGTATTTAATAAAAGATGAAGTATTATGTTTCAAAACACTAAACTTAACATTCTACTTCTCATGTTTCGAAATAAAAATCGGACTTTATTTCAACGTGATTCCGAAATTAATTTCAATTATCCATAAAAGCACTCTAGATTCAATGCGACATCTCAAAACGTGGATTCACAGATGAGATTTATATAGAAACAACTTGTGTAATAACATTTTGTTCATTAAGATAACATAAATAGTCAATAAAAAAAATTCAATGGTTTTTATTATCCTGATGAATAACAAAAATTAAACACTTCCGAAGGCCAGTTTAGAATATCAGATGCATCAAGATTTTCAGAAAGCTCACTGCAAAGATATGGAAATGTATTACAATCAAAAAGATCTTATAGAAAATAGACTAATTTATGCTATTGATTCAATAAAATGTTTAAGGAATATTTTTAGTGAAAAGAACGATATTATTATCAGTATGGATTTTCAAAATGCTGCAAAACTTCAACCTGTTACGTTGTTGTGGTTAAGAAATTTTTTAGCCTATAATTATGTAATTGATATGATATTATGGAAATTCAGTAAAGTTCATTAAAATATTTAATAAAAAATTTAAAGGCACTGATTCAATTTTAATTTTAAAAGAATGTCACAAAAATGGGGATGATATTAAGACATATTAACTTCAAGGTCTCTTTAAGAGTTGAGCCGGAAGTGACAATTTTGTAAAGAGTTATATACATTCAGTGCTTAGTGATGTCTGTCAGGAAAGCGTTCAGCGTACAATGCAACAGCTGCAGTGAAGTTTTCATAACACTCACTCAATAACCGAAATCATCAACACATCAAACGACTCCGCACTGGAGTAAGCCATTAAAACCTCAAACTGACTATTAAAACTGTCGCAAGAGTGACACACTTTATAGACTATGCTTCCCAACTGTCATTTTCTTGTTCGTAAGTGAATTGGCTGTTTCAAAATTAGTACACCAGGTTAATGTTTGTATCAATGACAAAACTTGCATTATTGTTATTGTCACCAAGGAGAACAATGCACACCTTATCAGCTGACAAAGGCTGACGGTCAAATTCTAGAGAAGCTATAAATATAATAACATGAAGAGAAGGCAAATAGCCTTGTATCGTCATGGAAATACATTGAAATTTGGCTAGTGGACTTTACATCAGAGGATGATAAGAGTTTGAGGGCCTGCAAACGTTTTACGAGTTTTACAAGGACATTGTTTTGGGGAGTGCTGATTGTTTAGACAATATAGTTTGAAAACAAATTAGAATAAACCAATTGAAATTGTTATTTTTGCCTTCAACATTGAACCGTTTGAGATAAATCCAAAGTTTAAATTCAAAACCTTTTTCTTTTTACGAACTTTAAATTGGTGTAATAAAAAGCTTATGGTCGTATTTAATATTTTTTAAATCTTTTTGTGTATACAGTACTTGCACATAGTTTTGCCGAGTTCATTAGCTATTCCTAAGAAAAAAATATTTCGTTTGGAGGTCATTCATATTTAGGCAAACGATGTATTTCAATTTTAACTTTTCCTAAAATCGACAAGTAATTTCAAACAATATTTAATCTTACTTATTGTTCTAAAAGTGTTAAAGTTTCAAGATTTGTAGCTTCTTGAATTTCACAGGAATTTGGCTCGGTGACCGAGACAGACTTATTTGTATAATGAATTCCACCACACTTGTCCTGGATGAGGTTATACTTGCACTCAACCACTTGTAACAAAACATCAGAGGTTTTTCAGTTAAGGTAGTTTTATCGTAATATACAACTCGGTGCAAAACTTAATTTTGGAGGTTACTAAGTTTGGTAAATGCATTTCCAAGCAGTATGATAAATCCCTTTGTTAAATTTAGTCTACTTCTATTTCAAAATATAATAATGTCATCCTTGTTCAATTGCCGTAAAAATACTGAAAGAGATTGGTTGGACCCTATTTTGCCTATATAGAAAAGGTAATGAGAACCTTTAGGAGGCTACCTGGGTAGAAGGTGAACAATATTAGCCTATAATGAGTCTGTTCAGAACTTGTCCAAGAATAACTTAACAGACCTGTTTCGGTGACACTATTAATACTTACCAAATTGATGTTGTTCCATTTCAACACGTGACCTGCGTAGCATACATAGTGTCAAAATCTGTTCTGTCATATAATCTGAGAAGACCAGATTACATTATTATTTTGTATTTAATTTCTGCTGATACAAAATCACTATAAAACACGATCAAGATTTTTTTATATAAGTTTTATTTAAAGCTAAAACGCTCTAACCTCAGATATTTTTTACAATTGATTGGGTTGGTCATACACATAACTTTTAAATTTGGCTCATGTACCTCAACGTTCCTGATTAAGATAAAATAGATTATTACTGCGTGATTCATACATTTCCACCAAATCTATTTCAATATGGCTTGAATCAAATTATATTAATATTAATATTTACTCTATTATTAAAAATGATTTAGTAATTTTACCAAAAATATTAAATCAATAATAATTTTTGTAAAATTATTAAATCATTTTACAATGAAAAATTTTACAATGATGTAATTGATTTAATATTAGTTAAAAAACTTGAAACGAGTGGTAATTACTAAGATGTGTTCAATGAAAAACAACTGAACCCCTATTGTTAGTAAACAAAGTTGGTTTTGGTCATTTTGGAAGCCTGGGTTGATTGAGATTTTATAGAATTTCACCTGTGGTAATCCTGAATAGCTGCGTTTCTTCCAACCGGCCTGCACTGTGAGTCTCGTTGTTGCTGAGTGTTCGAGGCCTACTAATCCAGTCAACTGGGAAATACTGTTTAACTAACAACCCTAGCCCGAATGTTCCATGTTATATGTTTGTCGTTCCACATTCCACCATTTCCATTGTTTTTTTGCACCCTTAGAAAATGAATTATATGAGGAGCCCACACTTTTCCCTCAACAGTACCACTAACCTTTCTTAAGTTAATTAAAGAATTTCTTCAAAGAGCTTTTTAGTACTATATGCTTAAAGTTGTTAAAACTTTAAATCTCAAGGTACAAATTACAAAATCAAAATTTTAAATGGAAATGGAAAGCTTATGATGTAAAATATAAGTCCTAAAAGTCTAAAATGCAGCTGCGGACACATACTTTGTCTCGGAATTCCAGTTTTGACTGTTTTATCACCGCACTATTCTATACGTATAATAAACGATAGGAGATGGAAATACAAACAAGCGTAACGTTTAAATTCTATATGAGGAAATCATTTAGCAATATATATTTTGCAAAATCCAAAAACAACCAAACTCTAATATAGTAGATTTACTTAATTTTCCTCGTCCACCGTCTCATGAACATGAGAGCAAAGCATGTTCACCACATCTCTGACGGGTAGTAATGATATATTCTCTGAATTCTTGTACACATATTATCAGCGTATATGTATGCGTCTCTTCTGTCAATTCCTAAGTTGTCAAACATTTTATTCGCGGTTGCCTTTATGATGTCGGAATATGAATCTTCAATACCATTTCTTAATCCTGGAATGCCGGAGACCTTATCTATTCCACCCGACGGTAGGCAGTAAGGACACATTTAGGAAACAATTTGTAGCAACCTAAGCTCTTCATTCCCAGTTGGAGCACTCCCGGTGTTATAGGAGGGACTCCCAGGATAACCCTGCGTACAAAACAGGAAGTTGCTATTATGAAGTACTAAATTAGTAATTATTAATCCGATATATGTGTGTGTGTTTTGATCTACTTTATTTTTGCTGTTCCCTGGACACGGCTCACTGTTTTGTAAAATGTGAAATAATGGAAATGTTGAATATATAAATAATTATTACCGCCAACGTTAAGGCATAACTGGAAATGGCGGTTAAAATGTAGGAATAATTAATAGTTTATAACACTTATCGAGCCCAAGAACTATTTTAAAATTATTTCCACTGCAATATTGTAAAGAAATTGTTATTCTTTGGTAATCGCATAACTCAATAATACCTGCACTGATTTGGCATTTTTGTTATAAAATGTTAGTGATAATCCAAATTAGATATTCATCAAAAGACAAATTGGAAATTATGGAAAATAGGAGTAATACTTACTAGTTGAATAACCGTGCTTTACTGCGGGAGTAAAATATAAACTTATTTTACCTAGTTTGTTATATCCTAACTATTACTGTGTTGAATTTTGAGTTTAACTCCAGTTCACCTTCTTTTTATTGCAGCGTCTGGTATATGACGCTGCCTCAGACTTGACTCCTGGAATCCAAGAAACTCAAAATGAAACACTGTCATCGTTTCGACATCAGAGACACCTATAAATACGTGAAGTGGTAGTCTCATTGTCTCATCACGTATACAACAAAACAATGTAGATGTTTCGTTATGAGCTTCTTCGCCGTCGACTTTCTTTGGATCTCTTCAGACGAATATGGCTCCAGATTCCAGGAGTCAAGTCTGAGACAGCGTCAGATACCAGACGATGCAATAAAAGGAAGGTGAACTGGAGCTAAACTCAAAATTCAATTGAATCAACACTTCTTACCATAGCTACGTTATTATTGTGTATTGGATAATTTAATAAATTACTTAATAATTAGTATTGCACATCTTTCGCCTGAAACATTCCATTAACACGACATTACTTCATCACGAGCGAATTCTAGACCAGGCGACATTCAGTTGGCCGTGGAAGAAATAAGGGTTCCTTAAATCCACTGTTGCTCTGTTTAACGAGCCGTTGAGCTTTATTCACTGTCATAGAAAATCAGCGTTTGACTGGGAACTGTAAGCTTTAAATTGAAAAGGATAATCTGAGGGACTCATGTCTATCTACCTGTCCGTCTGTCTGCGATAACTCTTTTTAGAAAGGAACAAGAGATTTGATATCTGATACATGCTTTCCCTAGGGTCCAAGAAAATCCTCTTTTGATCAAAAGATCAAATGAGAGTCCGTACATCTGTCTTTCCCTATGCCCCTCTATACGACAACTCTTGATAGAAGTAAAACTCTTGATATATTGGGTCTTCACGGTTCAAGGTTGAACCCTATTTGTATTTGGATAAAACAACATTCAAACATTCCTTTTACCCCGGAATGTACATTCCAGTACGTACATTATGGCCCCTGGAAAGAGCAGTTCACAGGATTCGAATTCTTATATGGATTTAAGTAGAAATGATCGCTTAACTAGTTCTTAGGAATTGTTCATAACTGTATAAGTTAGTTTATTATAGTACAATATATATATATATAATTTATATATATTCCAAACCTGGTTCAGGCAATTAAACTGTTCCTTAATGCACTTAGACCTGACGTACATTATTTAATTTTGCATAAGTATGCACGATTTATTTCTTGAGATAACACCAGTATTCAAATCGTTCCTTCGGATCTATTTATATTATTAGTAAATGATGAAGCCAAATGACCAGGATTGCACTGGTTTACCTTGTAATATAGTACATATATTATTAGGATTCACCTGATAACTCGAATAAGGTTGTGCGTCCACTGTTGCCACATATCCGGAAGCAGTAGCGATTATCGATATTGTCAAAGGTACAACAATCCACATGATTGAAGAATTTTTCTGAAATAAAAACATAGGAGAGAATAAAAATATCGCAAATCAAAGTCAAAATCAAGTCTTTTATTGCCGTTGATAATAATACAATTATGTGGCTAAAGTCATACTGAATAAATCTAAAATGTTTACATTCGTTCACTATACCACATTCATACATACAATCGTTACATTCATCCATACCACTTACACGCCAATTCTCTCCACCGCAAACGCCAGTGTCAGTCTTCTAGATTGGAGGTTTCCCAACTCAAATCATATTACCACTGACACTGATTTGTCAATAGTTTTCTCAAATATACTAAAAAAAACGTCCATTATAAAGTGTCTGTATTAATATAATCGTTTCTGAGTGTTTTCCTGAATTGTGACCTTGAATGTCTCAGACGTGCCAACGTAAAACCCCAATCGAACAGTTACCAACAAGTATTCATTTCCCATACACCAATAACTTTTTTATGTCAATCACTGTGAAGGAACTGTCTGGAACGGTAATATTCACACCTGTCACTCAAAGACATCGGTCCAAGCGGGGAGTAGATTCTACTCAAAAATGTTCCAATCATAAAAGCATAACAGTATTTGTAAACTTATTTGATTCCTTCTTGCTGATTGGTATTTTTAATCAACTTAAAGGCCCATGTGGCAGAACTTAAAAACCTAATAATGTCAGAAAACAATACAAAGAATAAATACTTATATACATAACGTAGTCTATGGTGGGAAGGGTTGATTAAAGTGAATTTTGCCTACGGTTGTTGTGAAAGGTATCGAATAAGCCTAAAATGAACTCTTTTTGTATCTCTTGAGACAAACATGACTCCAGATTCCAGGAGTCAGTGACAACGTCAGATTTCAGACGCTGCACTAAAATTGTTTTACTGGAGCTTATCTGAACTGTAACAACTTATTAAAATTTAAATTTCAAATCTGTAGTTATAAGAAATTTTGTGGGCATAGTTTAAGACGGTGCGATTTTTAAAAATGGTAAGCAGATATTTTTTATTTAAAGAAACTCGGGTAAATCTCTTAAATAAGTAATCTATGTCTTTACAGATTTACAGTATTATGATGGCAACAGATTTGAAATATTTAGATAGAAATTAGATTAAGGAAAATTGTTCAATATTATTTCCTGTTAAATTTATAAATAGCACAATATTCATCATATTTATTTTCATATAAAATATTTTATCACATTTCCAGCTATTATTAAATATTACGTTAACGTTAAAATGTTTGATTTTCTAATTACTTGCAATTAAAACGTTCACTCCCACATCTTAAAACGGTAGGTTGCGCTACTCGCCATTTCAGTAGACAGTGTGCAACTTGGGAGCCAAATTATTGCAAGGTTCCTCTGCTAAATCCATCTGAACTTCAACTACCAAACTTTAAAAAATATTTTAAAACTTTTCAAGATTTATTTTATTGTATTAGTTGGTATACCATTTTTTAATGTACACTAATTTAAAACTGATAGTAATTATATATTTTGCATTTTCATCTAGATCACAGTCTATCTAAAGGTGACCAAGATTTTATAAAATTATCCTATAAATATTTTTCACTCAAGGCCTGACTTCCATGCCTCTGCTATGTGCTCCTTAATTTCAGTAATATAAGAAGTTTTAGAAAATAATAAACTGAATAATTTTAAAACGCCCGGACGGTAATGAAATTTCCAAAAACAAAATTATTTTTTTTTTCAAAACTATAATTGTCCTTCTTAAAAATATTTGTAATTATATCAATTACATTCAATGACTGAAGATGTTTTACATAGCAGCCAGTGAGATATGGGGAATAAAACATTAAACAGATGATTATACGACTAATATTATTTTCCTTGTTAGACAGTATATAGTTTTTTAAATAGTCTTATGTTGTTTTGGGTTCGTCGATACAGTTTTCAGTTTTTTAAGAGGAACTTTAAAAACTGTGTAGCTGATTGGGACGTATTTCACTACTAAACGCAAAACTATTAAACAAGAACAATTCAAATTTGTATTAAACACGGACTTCTAGTGGCTTATATTAGATAGTTTCTAACTTTGTTTATATAAAAATAGCCCTTTTCCAATTTATTGACTCAATAGTTCATGACCCTCGATTTTGAGTTTAATGTCAGTTTACTGGGTAACCCTGGTTTATCCAGGAAGAATTTGGATCTTTAACGCTGAGAAACCTGTATGTCAGTGCTAAAGCTGAATTTTATATTTTATTGAAAACAGTTAGTGTATTGGAGTCTATTGATGCAATTGAAAAGAGTTTAAACAAGTGGTCAGCAAAAAAAAATCATTTAAAAAAAAGACTTATTGGCAAAAAATAAAATACTATTTGTTTTAAATTAGTATATAATTTAAAGTACAGTAAGTAAAAGATATATTGGTGTTGTTTTTACCAACTACTAATTAATATATTGACAAACTACACTTTTAATAGCCCATATAACAACCAAGCTCAATCTATTATATTTATTTGCACACATGTAAATTCATAAATACATGCATACACACAACGTGAATATTTCACTAATTCATGCAACGTACTTCAAAGTAGAATCGAAAGATTACGTTATTTTTATTACAATTATCAATAAACAATAATGGTGAAAGAAAATTTTTTTAAAGATCTTTTCAATAATTTAATTACTTTTAACATTATTAACGGACGAAACTAAGTATAATCACAAAATGAATGTAGAATAAAGAAGCAGAAATGAATGAATAAGAAATTATTACAGAATGCTGGTACTTAAACTAAGGAAGATATTTACCTCAATGCACTATTAAACATTTTATATTACAAACATTCAAAAAGCCAATGTTTCAATCTAACGAGGAGTACTTTTATATTATTTTACTTGTATAATTTCCAAGGTTAAATTATTTAAATCTTTAAATCTATATAAATAAAACAATTCCCAAAAGTTCTTTATAGGCCATTGTTACTTTAAATATGTTACGGACATACTCTCTATAATCTGCATGTTTCATTTTTCGAAAAAGGTCTAAAATATGTTTACTCCAATTTAATTTACAATCAAATATTTCCCTAAGCATTTTAAATTATTTATTTTTTGTAAACAAACACTTAAATAAGGAATCCCTTACAGATTTTATTTTGGCAACATCATGTAAATTATTCATAATATTTTATTTCTGTTAGTACTTTTTCATTATATTTTAAGTTAACAAATTTACTTTTACTGAAAAATATATACATTTATAGAAAAATGTTATATTTAACTTCTTGTGATGTAACTAAATGAAATCGGAAGCAGTTACACACACTTTCATTTTATTTAACGCCAATTGATAAGACTTAAAATTTTCTTCGCAATTCTTAAAATTTAGAATATGTTATGGAAAGAAATTTAAATGTTTACAATTGGTTGAACAGTTGGTAAAAATAAATACATATACGTGAGTCTGCACAATATAACATAGGATTCCTAACAGTTCCCTTACAGTACATTTTGATGATATTTGGAGCGTGTTTAAATAGCAGCCTTGGTCAAAATATATAACAAAAAAGAATAATATGAAAATGGAGATTACAATGGTTTGGTAGACTACAGTGTATAAACTTATTCCACTTACCTGGTTCGTGTAAAATGGAAAAGGATGTTGTCTATTTGAACTTGCAGTGTTTGAACGTTATCTGAGGTATGGGAAGGTTCTTCTAGAATGGAAAGAATCAGAACCCGAAGTAATAACATGTCAAATAATATTTATGTACCGTAACATTTGTGTTCCGCTGTTTCTGTTGAGAACAATGAGTAACCTGTTTAAATAATATTTATGTACCGTTACATTTGTGTTCCACTGTTTCTGTTGAGAACAATGAGTAACCTGTAAAATAATATTTATGTACCGTAACATTTGTGTTCCGCTGTTTCTGTTGAGAACAATGAGTAACCTGTTAAATAATATTTATGTACCGTAACTTTGTGTTCCACTGTTTCTGTTCAGAACAATGAGTAACCTGTAAAATAATATTTATGTACCGTAACATTTGTGTTCCACTGTTTCTGTTGAGAACAATGAGTAACCTGTAAAATAATATTTATGTACCGTAACATTTGTGTTCCACTGTTTCTGTTGAGAACAATGAGTAACCTGTAAAAATAATATTTATGTACCGTAACATTTGTGTTCCGCTGTTTCTGTTGAGAACAATGAGTAACCTGTTAAATAATATTTATGTACCGTAACAATTGTGTTCCGCTGTTTCTGTTGAGAACAATGAGTAACCTGTTAAATAATATTTATGTACCGTAACATTTGTGTTCCACTGTTTCTGTTGAGAACAATGAGTAACCTGTAAAATAATATTTATGTACCGTAACATTTGTGTTCCACTGTTTCTGTTGAGAACAATGAGTAACCTGTAAAATAATATTTATGTACCGTAACATTTGTGTTCCGCTGTTCCTGTTGAGAACAATGAGTAACCTGTCAAATAATATTTATGTACCGTAACATTTGTGTTCAACTGTTTCTGTTGAGAACAATGAGTAACCTGTCAAATAATATTTATGTACCGTAACATTTGTGTTCCGCTGTTTCTGTTGAGCACAATGAGTAACCTGTCAAATAATATTTATGTACCGTAACATTTGTGTTCCACTGTTTCTGTTGATATCAATGAGTAACCATTGTTAACCTGTCAAATAAGAGTTATGTAGCGTAACTTTAATCAACTTTTAATGCCGGGAACAATAATAATAATAATAATAATACATTTCTTTATTGCCGTAATAACAATTTTTACAACATTGCATGGCACGCGTCAAGTCACGTAGATATTTAAATAAAATAATATTGTAATGTTTACAAAGTTATATGTAAAACTAAACAAATAAAAGAAAGCACTTAAAATTTTAATTCTCAAATAAAACAAAACTTAAATAGAGAGAACATTAATGCTTATCATGTAGGCCTAAAGCCTGGCACCCCCCACTCAACGGTTGTACCACTAACCTCCCCGGTCCACGAACTCGCCGACGGAGTAAAAGGCCCCTTGCACCAATAGGTTCCTTAGCTTCCTCTTAAACAGTGGTTGTCCATTTTCAGCCTGTAGGTCAAGAGGCAACTTGTTGATAAGTTGGCCCCGACCTCAGATGGCAGGACTTCGAAAGCTCGGAGCCTGTGCTGCGCTGGTCTTAATGCATCCCTCCCTCTAGTGTTGTAGTCATGGACGTCTCTGCCCCGCGTCACTTCACATTTGTAACGTCAGTACAGGACAGTCTCGTACATGTAGATAGATGGGAGAGTTAACAAATCGAGACTTTTGAAGTGCTCCCTGCAGGATTCTCTCATTCCTATTTTCGAGATGATTCGGATTGCTTTCTTCTGCAGGACAAAGCACATTTGGAAGTGGGTGTTTGCACATCCTCCCCACAACGTTATGCCATAAGACATGTGTGGGTACACAAAGCCATAATAGGCCATTTTTAGAATAGGAATTGCACAAAATTCTGCTAACTTTCTCAGAGCAAAGATGCCCGAGGACATTTTGGCGCAGACTGCGTCTACATGATTGTCCCACGTTAGACTTTTGTCAATGTGGATTCCTAAGAATTTAATGCTGTTTAGTTCTTCAATGACTGTGTCATTTAGCACAACTGATGGACCACAATCATGGGACACTCTTCGCCCTGAGAAATAGATGAAATTGGATTTTGAATCATTTGTCTGCAGATTGACCTTAGATAAGAACTGCAGACAAGAATTTGCACTTACAAAACATTCCACTTCCAATGAGGCCCTGCATTTACTTTGAAAACAGAGAGTTGTGTCATCTGCGTACTGAATCATTTGGCCAGATGATATGGATGACCTGAGGTCATTAACATAAATTAAAAAAAGAGCTGGGCCGAGAATTGATCCCTGTGGGACCCCATATTTTACGAGGGCGTTGATTGATGAAACGCCATTTATATGGACTTTTTGCAGGCGGGAACTCAGGCCATGAGAGTGGTGTACCTCGTATCCCACAGTCATGTAGTTTTAAAATGAGAGTCTGGTGGTCCACACAGTCAAACGCCTTAGACAGGTCAAGAAATACGCTAAGCGTAGGTATTTGCCTGTCCAAGCCCTTCACAACAATGTCGATCAGTTTAGTGACTGCATCAATTGTCGATATTCCCTTCCGGAAACCAAACTGTTCCTTACAGAGAATATCATGCACGTCCAGAAAGGAAAGCATTCTAATGAGAAATAACTTCTGAAATATTTTGCTGATTGTTGGAAGAATGGCAATGGGCCTGTAATTGCTTGGAGATATTGAATCGCCTTTTTTGAAGAGTGGAATGATTTTTGCATTTTTTAGGCCGTTTGGAAATTGCCCACTTTGGAAAGAAAAATTAATCATTCTAGCCAATGGTTTCAAGATTGTGTGGAAACACTGTTTAAGAAGCCACCCGGACAACCCATAAACATCCCTAGAATGCTTGGCCTTTAAGTCCCGGATCACCGCAGCCACCTCACCCTCTGTAACAGGTGTTAACATCATCGACGCTGCTGGGCTGCATGACCCCCTGCTGCTGTCAGAACTTGATAATGGCACATTGCCACTCTTCACCGCCACATCTACAAAAAAATTGTTTAACATGTACGCAATCAAGAAGGGGTCTCTAATGGCATTTCCTTCAAATATCAGCTCTGAAGGAGAGACTGGGTTTCTGTATTTACTTTGTTTGTTAATTATATACCAAGCGGTTTTTTATATATTATTAGAATGTCTCAGTTTTTTGTTTACATCATATGCCTTAGCTGCCTTTATTACTTTTTTGTACATTTTTTTATAATTTTTAAAGCATGTTTGGAAATGCTCATCTGTTGTTCTTCTTGAAACTTGATAATATTCTTTTAAATTTGCCCTAGAGACTAATATTCCGGTAGTAATCCAACTACTTTGACAATTTTTATGTTTTTGAACAGTTTTTTTCTGGGGACATGCAACATCTAGATAATAGTTTAATACCCTATTAAACGATATAAACATGTCGTCAGCTCCAGAACAACCATCAAGACAGTCCCAAGTTTCTTTTTCTAATAGCTTACAGAAAGCAGCATAATTCTCAGGTCGAGTAGCTCGGGAGACGACTGTCTGTGGCGGGAGAGTAGCAGGCGCAAAATCCGTCAAAGTGACCAGCTGCGCATCATGATCCGAGATGGCTGTGGCAATCAGGGACACCGCCACAGATGGCATATTGGTGATGACGTTGTCAATTGCGGTGACAGTGGTAGCTGTCACCCTAGTCGGCGAGTTTACGGACCAATGCAGATCAAATGTTTTCAAGAGATCCCCCAACTTCCTGGTTTTCATGTCTCTTACATTGAGTACATCAACATTAAAGTCTCCAATTATTATGAACGATCTATTTTTCTGAAAAAGAATTTGCAAAAGAAAACTCATTTGGTCCATGAAAACATCGAAATTACCATCAGGGGATCTGTAAAGGCCGATCAAAAAAATTTTGTTTTTTGCATTAAAAGTGAAATGGATGCCGCTTCAAAGTCCTTTTCAGAACAATTCACATTACATCCACTTTCATACTGGATTTCCCTTTTTGACAAACAAAGCAATACCCCCACCTTTAAAATTACTTCGTGCAAAGTAATTACTCAGGTAATAGTTTTCCAGTCGAAACTGGTGTATGTTGCATTCATTGAAGTGATGCTCAGTAATAACCATCACTTCGGGCATGACTTCGTCTGCCATCAAATTTAAACAGTCAATTTTATTTGTAGCGGCCTGAGAGTTTTGGTGCAAAATTTTGAATTTTGAATTTGTTGCATTGTTTTGGCAGGGGGCGCCGAAGTTAAAAGTCTACGCCCTACTGTACAATGTTTTTTTCTAAAACTTGGCTTACTGCTAAAAAATGTCTATGGTCGATTGGAAACTCGTTTACGCTCTCGGTGGACATCCGCCGGTCGCCGATCACAGAGTCCGGATCGCCGCTTCCCACGTCCCTGGCCGCCGCTGGTGGAGAGGATTCAGGCTGATGTCTCTCGCTGGTCATCGTCCGCCTCAAGTTGTAGCTTTTCACCGCGTCCGCGTAGGTGTCAAATGGAAGTGTGACAGGTTCTGGGTCTGGCCGCTCAACCGGTAGTGGCATTTCTCTTCCGAAGTTATTGTGTGGAACTCCATTCAGCTGAGTTAACTGCTGGTTCGCCGTTGCAGCGTTGCTGGAAGACTCGCACTGTTCTCGTCTCAAGCTCTCGATCGCCGACAGTAGTTTATAACAAAGAGCTGCCTTGCCTTGCCCGTTGAGATGATGGCCGTGTCTGGTGAAAAGACGCCGAAAAAATCTGGTGACATCTACAACACACACACCTTCTTTTTCAAGTTTTAGCAGTTTATTGTTAGTTTGTTTTATTTCCTTATTGATGCGGCAGTTATAAGGTAAGTCGTGTCGGTGAAACAAATTAAACAATACTTAATTAACTAACGCCATCCATGTGTGATTATTTGTGAATTATTGCTTGTAGACCAATCAAAACCGAAATAAAAACCAATACTGATTCCAGTGAAAATGTAAAATGACCTGTTCCTGTTCAATTCGAAAGTTGGCCTGATGTCTTTGATTATGTGTCATCCGACTGAAGGGGGTTTGAGTTATAAATATTAAGTTCTTTAGCTGTCATATGAGGGTTGGGTTAGCTGCACCTCATCGTGTACTATCAAAAAACATCATCAGAACTACAGGCCTATCAGAAACGACGACTCATTGAAGTCATCAACCAGCAAACCAGAGGTGGAAAATTTAGGAATGGGCCGCTATAGTTCTCTTTACGTGTCTATACTTGAGTATGACTTATATAAAAAATCAGCCTATTGCAATTTTATGTTCCGAATGGCAGGACCAAAACTTTTCCGCATATCATCACCGAACATGATCTCTAGAACAAAAACCACCCTTTAAAAAGTACGTGGAAACAATGACTATTCCAAAAAGAGCACAACCAAGTTGAAACTTAAATATAAATATATTGGGTATATTCCTCGGCCAGTTTAATATGGCATTTTGTTTCAATGCGGCTGCTATTCTAACTTTCAAAATTCACAACTCCAATATTTGTTAACCTAGTTAAAATGGATTTTGGAATGCCTATAACATTCCAAAAAGATTTTGTAATTTAAAATGTTGTTGTATCTCAAGCTGTATTCAATACATCTGACAGTAAATATATCTTTCAATTGTTACAAAATCTACCTACTTCTTCTGACTGAGCCGGAAGGACTATTTAATAACATCATGTTGAGTTTAGGTATGATATGAGAGCCCTTTTTTTCTAAGTTCAGGGCCGTACTCAGGATTGGCGGGCTCCGGAAAAGTACCGCCGCTCGCCCCCGTACAAGTATGGCGTCATTAGTATAATTTTCCAATAAATCCGGTCTGCGTAAGGGTCTGATTAAAGGTCTATATTTAATATTTAATCCAGGAATAAAGAAAATTATTCTTTTAAAATTACAATAATCTGCTACAGTTCCTCTAACGCCAGATTCCCCATGTTTAAAAATAAAAAATGAAACCTAGAAAGCGTTTTTAAACTGAGATATGAAGCTGAGGAAACTCTGCTACACCCTAACGTGAAATTTCTTCTTCGCAGATTTATGATAGAATATTGTAGAAGTCCCAAAGTCAGGGTTAGGGGTACGAATGGGTAGTGAGAACTATCTAGATAGACAAAGATATAGAATTCTTTTCTTGAACGAGAAAATAACATGTATTGCATTGGAAAAGTTAACTAATAATTTTGACACGCACACCACAATTTTCCTCACACAAACATACAAGGATAGAACGAGTACATTCATTTTACTCAACCATTCGCCAATTTTCCAATCCAAGTCCCAGCTCAGCTACGGAGTCAGTTACCCAAATGGGCCGTTAGTCATGCCCAGTTATAAGCCTAAATAACTAAAGAGCGTTTTATAGGCATTGTTTTATAGAATCCGGCAACCTTTTAATGAAGTGATCACCCGCTTGTGGGGGAAAGTGTTCAGAATGTACAGTCCTGTCTTCCAGTTTGGTAGCCTTCTATGCCCCTAGTATTACACTTATGAATGCCTTGGCCTCTTGTCAAGGCGGATGCAGTCAAACAAAAAATGTGGTTTCGAAAATGTATAATGTTAACAATTGCAGGATTTTGAAAGCCTCTTTGCACGACTTTTAGCTATGCAATACTTCGAACAGATATTTCCGAAGCCGGAATGACCTCATGAATACCGTGTTTTCCCAAAGCACTACTCCGTAAAAGAGGTGTGAGCAAATGAGCCCATTTTACAAATACTCTACGACACTGTAGTAATATTAGATCTACCACTTGTTCTAAATATTGTTTTAAGCGTTCTAAATTAAAGTTTATTTCTTTTTACATATACGTTTTGCATATTTATTTGTAAGAACAAAGATTAAAACAAAATTATTCCTGAACATAATAGTTAATTATGTTGTGTAAGTTTGACATTCACACACACACACACACACAAATATATATATAAAGGTATAACATTGTTTTCCGCTTCTAAAACAAATTTTAAATTTTGTCACAAAGATTTCAACTTAAATCAATTTATTACCAAAGCACTTCAATAAAATTAGTCCTTACCGAAATAAATGGAAATTATACTATATTTTTTACACTGGCTTGGGTTCATATTTCTGCAGTAAATATATTGACTGATATATACTGCCCATTTATTTATGTAACCTGAGTAAGCTTCATGAATCTGTGGTGGATCTAGTTGCCCTATTATAGATAAAATCAGATTCAGAGTAAATTATACATTTTTGTTGCAAATTCTAACATAATATTGTCAGTTGTTTGTGTTTAAAATGTTTGGTGTGATGATGGGATTGTTGTGAAGAAATTGTTAAAGATTTATTTATAAAGCATAGCCTACAGTTTTTTGTTGTTAATGATAAATAAGTTGTATTTGTCAAAGTTTATTAGTTTGGTTATTATACTTTTTTAATGTAAACACAATCATGCCAAGTATAACACATGAATTGTATCGATACAATAATAAACTGTTTGCTAGGGTTTGCCATTGGTATGAGAGCCTAGACTAAAGAGGGAAGGGGCTGCAGTTTGTGGTGGTGGCTGCAGTAATAGAGGTTAGGGAACGGAAATTCGTTACATATGACTAGACAATATGCAATATGATATAACTTACATTTTGGAAGGAATAGGAAAATACATTATTATCAACATATAAATACGTCAAAACACAATACAATAACACAATACCTAAACACAATTAGGTTAGCACAGGAATAACACAAACACATATCACAGACTAAATAGGCAATCAGATACGTTGACATATATTTAGAATGCTGTAAATGTTTTCACATGGGTGAAATAAATTAACACATTTATTTATTTATTGATAATCTACAAAAATGTAATAATTACAACAAAATACATGCTAGATTGCACGTGCAATGCAATTGCAGAAATAAACACTGGTAGTGGCGGAACAAGGAACAAGGAGTGCCTGATGGGAGGGTGTATTTATTCTTGTCTCATACCGATTGGAATTGGATAAGGACATCGACTGCTTTTAAATAGAAATCGTACAATCCAATCACACTATATGACCAGTGCAAATTTGTTAGTTAGGAACATGAACTTAATTTTAAGAGTTAAGAGACCGGTTTTATCATTGTTTATAATTTTAAATGTAAAGATAAAATAAAACAAACATGTATGCTGTTATTTTACCTTGTAAACGTGAATATGTCACGGGGAAAGACAATGCAAGATTTCATCCATAGACTTAATTTATGCATGAAATTTTTTTCTACATTGACAAGAATGTGCTCGATGACGTTGCATGTCCAACCATGGAATTGAGCGTAATTCTTGTTTCAACATGCATGTCTAGCTGGCCGCACATCTCGAGAATGAAACAAGTTATAGATCTAAGATTTCCCATTCAACCTCAGCTATATTGTGGCATACGCCTACCCTGTTTCGTTTTGAAAAAGTTTGAAGAAATTATGTAAGATGCTCCTTGTATCATTTAGTTAGAATCCACTTTTGCTAGAAGGTGCCATATCTGTTTCACACTTTTTATGTAACTTTACGTTACTAATAAATTGCTTGAAACAATCTGTATGTTTACGTAACCTGCTTCAAACTTACTTATATATGTAAACCAAATTTCTATAAATAAATAGGCTATACTATTGGGCTAATTTAGTAGAATGTATTTATTAAAGAAGCCAGTGGATGCTAAATAATCAGCAGTACCTGTCCATAAGGAGAGATTTGAAATTTTTGTGCAACCTATATTTTGGCCTTAACAGTTTTCAAACTGTTTTCAGTATATCGCATGGTACAATTTAGAGGTTTTCATGTCTGAAAATGACTTGTAACCCTACACATATTTTGCTTTTACATTTACGTATGTATTTTCATAAGCAACATAATCATGTGAAATAGCTGATGCCTATGGGTTCAATTCTATTTAACATGTTTTTAGTATGATTCAGGTGAGAGATTAAGGTCTGTTATTTCAAATAAGGCTAAAATTATATTCTTTTCTTTGTTTCAATGAGTCTTAATTTTGGCAGGTAACATCAAATATGTCAATATCAGCACTACATAAATGTTAATACATGAAAAACCAATCAACATACGGTTCCATATATGTTAATCTTACTCTATCCAGATTATTGCAATTTAGTGTGTTGATGGCTTACTGGATTTATGCGTAGAAGGCTTAGGATTATTCAAACTACAAACACCAGTATAGTTATTTGAAAATGACTCATTACCATCAATAATACCAATAACGAAAATTAAAATATGATTGAGAAATTATAAAGGAGTTTTAATTTGAGTGTAATACATTATTTTTAGGTCGGTTAGGTGTATAGAACATATGATTAATAAATGGTATGTTATAAATTAAACTGTTCTTATTTAATCATGCTTTATTATTGGTTTCATCTTGAAACATAGTATTCACTTATAAAAATTAAATTTTAGAACAATTTTTAGTAACAAATTTACTAGATTTGTATTAATTCAGTTATTCGAAATATGAAGAAATTTATGTATAAAAAAGTAAGTGTTTGTAATACTTCTAAATAATTCAATCCAAAATTGTTATGATAAAGAAAAATAATACTTTTAAATTATATTAATTATTAATAGGAAAACCCATGTTAGATAAACATGTTTAAGATGTTTTATTTTCTGCTTACTGATCGTTTAATTGACGATCATAAAAAATAATATATTCACTTCATAAGTTCGACCTGTACCAAACACTTGGTGATTTTAGTTCTCATTAAACTAGAGTAATACAGCAGTTTCTAAATATAGTTACTGTTTTAAAGTTATAATATCTCTAATACTCGTATATGTACTGAGAAACTGTTTAAATAATAAGTTTTTAGCATTCTAGATTTAGGTAAGTTTGAAACAATATAGTTTTTTATATCCCGGTTTGAATAATATAGCGTAATGGAGACTAAAATTTACGTGTATGTTTTTCAGGAGGTTTGTGAGACTCCGGAAATAAACACAGTTACCGGAAAGACCCGAGGCGGCCGGATGTTGGCGAGTAGTGTGTTGAGTGATTCCGCTTACCAGGAAAAAGTTGCTATCCATAACTTGTTACTTCTTGTCCTTATCGTCATATCTGCGGTCACTTGATCTTGCGATGTTTGTCTAAAAACCTTTATCGGTTTTCATTGTATATATGTAAGCAATTAGAAAATACATTTTATTATATGTAATTTAAACAATATTAGCTTTATTTTCAACCCTTTACTATCAGAGACTGGCCTTCTGTATTCTAATAAGATATTCCAAAAACTAGTTTGTATTTCGTTGCATTAAAAACTAGGTTCGATTCACTTAGTATAAATATCAATGTTTATAAAACATTCAAACATATTATGATAGTAAGCATTTAAAATGATGCAACGAACATCATACGTAATAAGTTTATGTTAGTTAATTAATTTAAATTTGATAGCTAACATTTAATTATGTTTAAATTTATTTATTTGTCTGTTTAGTTTGAGATTCTAGTAAAGACAGATTAATTTGGGATTTCGTTTCTTTAATCATGCTGGAGGAATGGAAACATTAGGTAGGTAGGTGTTATATTAAGAGTTTAGAGATACTTAAATATAGATATAAAGTACGTGCTGTGAAATAATTAAGTAAAGAAGTGTCTACACAAATCGCCAAGTCATACTACCTTCCAATTCTGATGGAATACATAAAATTAAATCACGTAGAGCTGGTTAAAAGTTAACATCATGGCACGTCAAGCAACAGAGTTGAGAACAAACTGTTCAAACATCTTACATTGTAATAAGTGACTTGACTAATTCCATGCCGATGTAATTTTTATTTGTGAAATAAAATAGTTCAACACTGTAACTGAAAACTGAGCTCAAAAGATTTAGTGTAAAAAACGGGCTTTTGGAAATTAGTCTGCTCCAACTGAAACATGACTGAGATTATAAGTGGATTTCAACATTTTCCACCGTATGTTACATTTTTATAACACTACGTTTTGAGGACTAGAATATATCCTATTCTTCAGAAGTGTAAAACTTAAACACTTGCTTAAGCTAGTATATAGCGATGAACTGGCGAAAGTAAAACTTACCACCAGAATTGTACGTCAAACACTTCTAGCATACGAGTTTAACTGGGAATCAATAACGGCGAAAAGATACACGAACCATTCGATTACATTTCACAGGCACACTAAAAGACTTTATTTTGATGTAAAGCTTTTCAGTAACCTTTTCCGTATGTTGAACAAAACTCTGTAGACCCATGAGAGTCTACGATATGCTGACACTATTGTTTACAATTGCAAGATGTAAATCTGAATCATTGAATTTTCCTTTGGAAATGCGATGTCTAATAAATATTTTATTTGCATATCTGTTATTTTAAAACTTACTTTTTCAGTTTAAGATCTCCATTTTATTCGTTTATCAACCTCCGCGTGGCATTAAGCTCGTCTTTTATCCAACATGTGTCTGTTATATATCATACTTGGATGACTTTTTATAATAATGTACTAATTTTAATAAAAACTTGCTTGTTTCGGGTACTTCAGGGTGAAATGAGTTTCAAAAGACAAGTATTTAATTCCTCCACGACGTTTTCAAGTCCCGCGTCATCCGCACACGAGAAAATTTATCCACGTAACATGCAAGACTATCGGAATTTGCTCATCAATTTTGAAAAAATGTTATGAAATTAAAATTGATAGTTATTGCTATTGATAACTTATATTAAATATTACCTTTAAACGTCAGTCCATAGCACTAAAATCACAGTTTATACCAAAACATTTGATAATATTATGTATCGTCATGACTGGGATAGTTTAAAATTTTTAACATGACATCATAATCTCAAGGATGGTGGAAAGATATAATGTGAGAACAATTTTGGAGTAGACAACTCCCCCGGTGATGATGTTGCCGCTGACTGCTCAGTTTCATCCTCCTCTAGTCCTAATCATGTTATGGTTTGTGAAACCACTCTTCCACGAACATTGTGATGGAATTTTTAAACTTCAGTTGTCACGTTTGTTCAGTTACGTTATTTTGCACTCCTACTATTCAACTAAGCACTAAATTACTATGAAGTCACTATTATTTGAAATTAAACTCCGCTCTTTTTGTTTGTTATAAAAATAAATCGTCTCAGTATTTCTGAAGTCAGTATTAATAAGACGTTATTACCTATACCTGATTTATTCTCATTCAATTTGCATCTAGGAATCTTAGTTGGCATCTTTGGTAAATCACTGAAAAAGTTATAATAATAAATTTAATGGAACTTTAAAATAAGCTTATATACGCTCTCACTTATAACGGTTTTGTGCAAATGCATAGCAAAAATTGACTGTCAGCACATTTTCTCACTATTTCCCCGAACGAAAGTGACTTTAAAAAATCTCATGTGCAATAAAAAGTAGACTATTCCCCAAAACATATTCTGTAAAATCTGAAACTGTTAGTCTAGAGTTTGAAAGCAATTGGCTTTGTAAGTACGGTCGATATATGAAACCTTTAATCATTATTACCCTCAAAAATTTATCATTAAATCAACATCATCTCTTTCAGAAGAGTTTCAACTACGCCACCTTAGGCAACACACCACATTCTACCAGTAAATCTTGAGTTGTTTATAGACTTTTCAGACGTGTGGAGACCAATTAAGCTTACAATATATACTCCTACACAATTGTATTCTATCACGCGCTGTAATGCTTTAGTATTGGGCAACACGGGGAGTGCTCTTTCATTATTCGAGGAATAATTTTATTACATCAGCAAACAACAAAGCATTTGGGTTTATCGATATTTACTGTTAGAACTATAATCAAGAACTTATCATACTATCTTGATGAGCTCTACGGATGCATTGCAGAACGTCTGGTTGTGCGTGCAGGACGAAGGCACCATTACAGTCATCGGTAAAACGTACTGTTTATTTTTACTTTAGAAATGTTTGAAAACAAATGTTTGAATAATACTGGACCAGTGTAATTCCGTGGACATCTCTTTATTACAATATCACAGATCGTCTTCTATTGTCACTATTTGTTTTCATCAATTACAGTAGCTGCTGATCGAACAGTATGCATTACATGTAACACCTATTAATGCTGGTCTACTGGATTTTGTTTCAACATTAACATACAACAGTTTAATGGTGTAGTTATGTTGTTTATACAACAAAAATGGGTATAAGTAAATAAAGATATACTTGATATACACCTTCTGTTAGCAAAAAACTGAAACTAATGACTTTTATAAATAATACATTTATAAGTTTTCCATCAAAGATTAACACTAATTTACACTCTGTAAACGATACTAGGATGTTCTTTTGATGACCTGTTGCCTCTGATCTCTTTGTAGCGTCATTACTGACAGTGTCAAACGGGGCCCAGTACTTTCTCACTAATAAGGCTCGTTAGGGAACTTAGACTAGCAGAGAATTCATAAAAAGATTGTCATAAAATCTGAAAATGAATTTTCACCAGCTTTACAACACGTAATTGATAGCCAGGGCAATTAATTCTTTGCTTGAACTTATATGTTTTATCCCAAAGTAAATTATTATTAAAAAGTATGATATATGCTATAAAAAGGGGGTATGGGAGTTGGTTAACTTTCAAGTTTAAACATAGCTCGTTTTAACACCTGATTTTTTCAGCACAAATAGTTCAAATTGGAGTTAACTGTATGTAAAGTTGGTAAAAAACGTTGTAAATGGTTTTTACACTTAATTTTTTACGACTCCTTATTATGTATACATAAAAAATTAAAATCTAAAGCATCACTGACCCATTTCCCAAAGTTAAATTAAAAGATAACAAAAATAAAATAATATATCATGTAATTTTTCAAAATTAATATATCTAGTTCAAAATAAAATTTAAAGTCAATAAACAATTTCCTATACTTATTTTATTTTTATACTTTTTTATTTTATAAATTTTTATAATTTTATCCATTACTTTATTTACTTACGTATATTTTATAACTTGCACACCGATAGTCATATTCAATAATTACATAAAAATTACAATTGTTAATTTAGGTTTAATTTTTTAAACTGAGGTCTGCTAATTATGACAAAACAACGTAAAACGAAATCGATTTTAATTCAAGTTCACATACGTATAAAGTGATTCAACATTTTTTTAGTATTTTTAGTATAACGCTCCTAAATCCTTTAATTCTATTGAATTATAAATACAATAGGTATGAAATAATTTCACTCAGTTTAGATTGTTCAAAGAGTATTAGAAAACTTGAGAAGTAAGGTATTAACACGAGGTGTTAAGAACAAGCAAGAGTTTTGTTGTTATAATAATGTTACAGTTTTGGATTATCACCGTCTACTGTAGTTCATAACGGAGACAAGCTTAAAAATCGTTGTATAATGTTGCCAGTTCTGCTAGGAGGTAAACCCCAATATCGGGTCCAAGAGCTGCCTGCAGCGTACTATTATCATCACAATGGAAGCTTTCAGTGAGAAATATTCCTGGACGAGTTGAGGTTTCTTTTTCTTTAGATGTCGTTATTTTGGCAAACATCGGAACTGTCTATTTTAGTAAAATACAGTTACTGAATGGTATAATTATAAGTTAGATTGAAGGGTTATTAATTTGATAACTGTAGATACAGCTTTAAGTAATCGTTAAGTACCAGTGCTGTCCTTTAGGTTTATTTTACATGATCTAAAATAGATACAAATTTTCATCTCAGTTATATAGACTAAATATTCACTTAATCATTGAAACCAGCTGATTTTTACTAATTTAAATTAAATTCGAAAGTTCACACATCGCAGTACACTTAACTATGCTCCTGATATAGGAATGAGAATACTTCTTCACCAATTTTACTCCATATTTTTTAGTCTGGGGTTGACCTGATGTCAAAACTATGGATAGTTCATTTTAGGCTTCTTCTTCGTCGTCCCAATTTTATGGACCTCTTTAGCCGAGAATGACCCCAGATTCCAGGAGTTAAGTCTGTGACAGTGTCAGATTATAGACCGCTACACTAAGAGGAAGGCGAACTACAGGTAGAGCTAGGCTCAAAATTTAAATTGAATAAACCCTTACCACCATAGCTCCGTTACGTGAAGAATATATATTTAATCGTGTAATTGGTCAGTGTTACATTACTATAGTGTTTGAATCAAACTTTTCTGCACAATAGCATTTAAACACCTTTAAAATATGCCATGGCAATTTACTGAACCATAACATTTTTATGATGTCTAAATGTCACATAACAAGGTGAAGTGTTTCTTGAAACACTATATCCATTGAACACATCTCCAAAGTAAAGATCAACTAGAAAAACACCATAACAGTGAATAATGTTCGTAGCTCTTATTTAAGTTACAAACGTTGGAAGGGTTCCCACATATTGCCTCTAACCTATGTCACTGCCACAGAACTAAATGGAACTGATCTCTAATCAGAGGTCATCCCGAAACCTTGACATAACAAGGAGAATTTTTAAACCGAGGTTTACCATGGTTGGCCTTCTGTAAACAGAAGGAAGATCTACCATTTTAAGAAATTTCGATGAAATAGTTTTTAGTTGCAATTTTCGTACTATCTTGTAACTTTTATGGATTTTAAGATGAAAATAGTAGAATTCGGTGTTGACTACTCAACATTCTAATTTAGGATAGTTTTTAACTTACAAGACATTTGAATGGTCAAATAAAAAATCTACATAATTGTAACTAAAATTATTTACATTCTACAGTCACGAGAATAATTTCTAGCTGCAATTTCTTCATGCTCTATTGTTTAAAAAAAAATTGCAAACAATATTAGTGATTTGTTCCATTACTAAATATTGGATCAAAATTTATAATCATACAAGAACATATTCTATATGCCAGAGGAGAAATGACCTCTAATAAGTAGGAAGACGAGAAACGTGTTTATTTAGCAGTAACAATTCTTATTAACAATACTATTATAATATATAATGATATATACGTGTGTGAGATGGTCGAGGACTGCTTGCAGACCGTGTAGGAGTGGTGGTTGGTGGTACCTGTGGTCTTACATATGGGAGAGTGGTGGTGAATGGCTGAACGAATGATGTTTTACATAATTAAAAATATTTGATTAATTATGTAATCTGAATACATTTAAGTTCTTATATTAATGTGTTGCATCAATGTTATTTCAGTCCATGTAGCTTAGTTTATAATATGTTTTACATGGGGAGATGTACGCCCATAAGCCGCCTATGTTAAATTGTATAACTTTATGTTCCTTTTCTGAAGGAAATGTTTTACATATCTCAATGAAACTTTTACCACTTATACAATACATTACTATAAACAACCCCCTAACACTTTTAAACTTTTGTATAAAAAATAATTTTTTTTGACATTTCTAAATTTCTAAATTTTTTAATATATTTTTTACTATTAAAATAATTTTTTTTTTTACCCATTTACAAACTTTAAAGTTTCAAATTTGCTAGGGGTTGTGTGTATATGCACATAAATCATACATAAAAAATTCCATATAGACTGAGAAAAAGGAACATTTGTATGAAAAATGTTAACTTTCGGGAAATCGCAAAAACATTAGCCTACTATAAAAATTACTTACTCTCAGAACATTCCGGCTTCATAATCTGGCTCCTTTTCATTTTCCCCATCCAGCAGCTTCTTTCTTATTATTCTAGTCCTCTTTCCTGGCTTGTTTTTGTCTCTTCTTTAGCTGCTATTTCAGATTTTTTGATTCGGTTGATATCAACAGCGGCGGAGAGTTTTTTGCACAGTTTTTACCTACTTTGATACCAATGCCCTCCAAAAACCTGAAGTCCTACCTTTATTTCCCTCATTGAATGTTTACCACAGCATCTAGTGTTTCCAAATTTTAAGAAAACAATTTCCATACTTTACTAATCACAATTCAAAATACTGAGTTGTTTGTAAACAAAACAAAAATACAAAAATAAACCAAATGAAAACTGTCAAATAAACAAAATAATAACAGGTTAGCCAACACAACAATATGATAAACATTAGCAGTACAGTTGTGTGTATGTATAATAGTGCACTTGCACTAACTGGATTATTCAACCTCGCATGGCAACTATTACAGTGCTATTTTTATTCCTGCTGACAGCGATCAGTCATTTTATAAAAACTTTTATTGTTTACCAAGCAACGCCTAAATATGGATGTATTATATATCACTGGACTTGGAAAAACTCCATACTTTAAAGAAAAGAATATATAAACATATATATAATATATAAACGATTTAGGCGTACATCTCCCCTTGATAATATTATTATTAATAATTGTATTGTTCATATTATCCTGAGGTTGAGTGGAAGAGAGGGCCGACAGTCCCTAACTCCACCTCAAAAGTAAAGACATATTTCATTTAATTTCAAACTGGTAATTACATGACAATTACATTGATAACTGCCAAACCCTTTCGATAATCATGCCTCGTTTAACACATATTTTCCTTTGTTAATCACAGTAATGACTATATATAATATTTGGATCATTAGTTGTAACCGCCCCAAGTTGGTGTATAGTGTTGTTGAGAAGGAGAAAGTATAGCAGTGAAGCAAAGTAAGGAAATGGACATTTAACATATTTGGTATATTTAGGACGAATATATAAGTTTTATTAAATAATGAAAATACCTCAAAATGTGCTGTTCGAAATTGAGTTGCAGGGAGCCGTTTAAACGAAATGAAAAAGTCCTTATCGAGAGAAGTGGAGTTGTGGGTAATTCACTTCTCAGACACACAACCTCTATTGCTATAAATAGCAGATTATTCTAGTGGTGAGTGGCTTGGCTTTGACGCTCCTTAGAGTGTTTCAAAAACTGGTCCTAATTTTCTAAGACCTATAAGTAACCACGGCAAATGTATAACAAATCTTAGTGTAGAACTAAGTATGTGTAGGTAATTCATTCGAGAACCTAGTCCTACATTCACACCGACATTATTCCTGATTTCATGAACTCTAATAAGCTCTTATTTGCTATAGACATTAAAATCGGCATTTATTGCGGGAATTAATTGTAAAAAAAAACTTGTCTAATGTTTATTCATACTTTTTTCAATCACTGTACAGGCTTAAAAGTGGACTTATTTATACATAACTACAACGTGTAACATCGTTTTTATGCTGTGATTTATCAACTTAAGTTTAGTTAATTGTAAAAAAAACTTGTCTAATGTTTATTCATACTTTTTTTTCATCACTGTAAGGCTTAAAAGTGGACTTATTTATACAAAACTACAACGTGTAACATCGTTTTTATGCTGTGATTTATCAACTTAAGTTTAGTTCTTATTTTCTTATGAATATTTACTTCAAATTTATTATTTGTTACTAACAGAACCAATTTTAAGTATTTATTTCTAAATATTTAAACGAAACTTTTTGATCCGTTACTTTCTTTCCTGGTTTACGAAAATCCTATTAATACGTCAATTATGTTTTAATTTAAATTTCACACTATTACATTTTTGAACCTTTTTAAGATTATTAATATTTAAGACATTTGTTTTATATTGTTTACTTTTTTACCTTTTTGCATATTTAATATCGCGCTACTTTTCTATTTTTAACTCTCAATTATTAAAGCTTGACATGCGCGTTTCATTAATTTAACTTTGACTACCAGTACAAAGTTTGCTTGGGTTATTCCTCACGTAACCACTCTTAGCTTTAAATAAATTAAAACAGTTTTTACTGATACTTAAGTCTGTAGTATTAAAAAAAAAATAATATATATATATAGCCCAGACCAATCTAAACTCATCTAAACAATAAGAATTGTAGAGCTACGTGTATACTACCTCTTAAACAACTTGAGACTGATGAGCCCTCGTTTGGCTGCTCGTTGTGACAAAGTCATGCATATGTAAAAAAGGACTGTAGACATTATAGTGCACAACACTATAGGGATACTTTATTTTATACACGAATGCTACAGTAAACAGTTCCTGATATCGTACAAAGAAGTGACAAACATACCTTATCGGTAACTAAGTATCACCTAATGTGTTTTGTTACCATCTAAAAATTATTAATAGTCATGTTGGTGTTTTCAAGTTCTTTATATGTGCTAAAGAGTATTTTTTACCGATACCTCATTCTAATTTGCTGAAAATATTTTACAAATACACAAGATATTCTAGTATTAACAATAACGTGATATAAATAATAGGTTGTCCAAGAGAGCCCGCCCAGAACAATGCAGATGTGCCTCAGTAAATAACTGTCACAATTACGAAATGGTTTGGAACAACAACACGAACATGTAATTTTGTCCCTATTCCATCACTCTTATATTGTTGTTTGGAATTCATTTTAATCCTAAATAAAACAGAAATTTTAGCTAACCATTTACAAATAATTGTATTGTTTGGTTTTGACACACAACATTTCAAAAGTATACCAATTTGTATCTAATTGAGTGTATCCGTTTTATTTTTCTTAAACGCATTGTATCAACTCTTCAATGCATATTATTTTAAAAGTCTACTGACATGCATAACAGTTTTTAAATTAAAGGGAAAGATTAAAAAAATAGACTCCCCATCGTGTACCATTGCGTTATTTTCTTAAAAAATTATTACACATTTAGTTCACGTTAGGTGATTATAAACAACGTATATAAATATTCTCGACATCTAACGTTTCCTAAATAGTATTAAACTGAATGAAGTATGAAAGGTTCAGAAGTATATAAAACCAATACCGAGTTCCCAGGTAACTTTATTATAAATGTGAACTTCGGAGTTATTCCCGTGAATACTTCACTCAAGATATCCTGTTTATGACATTATTCCCTCCAATACAAAGGGGCCGGTATCAAACTTTTGCCACGTGCCTGAAAAAGAATTTCACACTTTAATTCTCAAGAAAAAATTTGCCTGTCACTGAGAGACATAATGCAACTTAAATTCCCAAAATAACATGTTATTTTAATACTTTAACATTGGTCATTTTAAACGTTTGTTACCAAATCGTAAATAAAAAAAAAGTCGTTTAAATTTTTTAAATACTGTTTAATGCGAAAAACCTATCAGCGGCAGGTGCAACAGGCCTTGTTGTGCTCTTTAACATGTTAGTGTGCAGTCACGTTATAGACGTACTTCTTGAAATATTTCGTAAGTTTGGAATTTAAAGATCTTTTTTATTGATCACAGTAAGAATCGTTCGTATCTTTGATGTCTTATATAGATACTAGACCCCAAGAAATATAAAAAAATGCCCTACCTACTAGAAAGTTATGCAAGTGCTAAGACAAGTATAGTTAAACCTGTATATATTAATCTGATTAAATACGTTAGTATTCTAAATTTTCAGTTGATAAATTAGCACAAAACAGGTCAATTGGTTTATGTGGCAAGAAGAATAATTTACCTTTTCATTTACAAACGTTGTCAATAGGTTGTTGCACATGCATTTGAATTATTTTGCCTCATGAATTTGTTTTATGAAAATTATCTTACCATATTTATGTCCACAACGTTATACAAATGATATCATAGCATATACCAGGTACATCTTATAACGGACAGTTGAGTATCACAGTAGTGTTATAGCAAAGCTGATTCACTCACCAGCTGACGGCTTAAGTAAAAGTACCTGTTACCTGCTAATCTCCCTGCACTTGTCTTTTGACACACTTGTCTTATTTCTGCTACCGTTCTGGGAGAAATAGTGTTGTAGACTTTTATATAAGATGTATCTAACTGGAGCCTTAAATTGAAGTTTAAATAATGCATACTCCAACCTACACCTCACATAGCGAACAGGACATGAGTTTGACAGCGTTACAGGAAACAGCTGATCAGTCAGCTGACAGATGATGTAACATAATGTGTTTCTAGCTAATCTTCTCACACGTATCTTTTCTTATGTGTATTTATTACAAATAATATAACAAAGGCAGTTCTCTATTCGGTATCTCATTCCTTCTTTAAATGTCAAAGTTATGCAAGACATAATGTTGAAAATGATTTTAATGTAAAGATACACCAGCTAAATTTGAAACTCTCGCCACAAAGTTTATACTTAAAGAAATCTATCACAATTACACTGAAGTACAGGATGCATACCAGTAATAACTAAATGTAGGCCTTTCATTATTAATAGTAATAATTTATTATTACTCTCTGATGTCACTTCCGGTGTCGTCCCAGGGACTATTCCTGACTGACATTGTAACTGAAATAGCCTTATTTAGAAAAAATAATCATAATACTGAACATATCTCAGGTATCTTTCGCAAGAATTTTCCACGTAAAAATAAATTCACTTCACTGAATCAAGAATGTTGGCTCGACGGCTTCTGATGTCTACCAAAGTAATTACCACGAAATGGTCTTGGCCACTAAGAGGAGGCCGTGTGAAATTTAGACCACGAACCTGTCTAAACAACCACAACTAACTAGTTTTAAGTCGAGACACTACTTAATAAAATAAAGAACACGGTACCAGAAGGGTTAAGCACGAGTATCTTCACTACTGGAATCAAATCACTATAGATAACAAGGTAAGAACTATGTTAGTTTATTCTTGATTTCAATATAAAAATATATTTCTAGGCTTAATAACATTTACTACATGCAAAATTAATAACTTACGAACATCAGCTCGCGGGGCTCATGTCGCTTGTCTCATGGCTGAGGGAGACCGATTTGTCTAACGGATATCACAAAACCTATACCGGAAGTAAGTATAAATATGGGGAGTTTAGTGTGATAATTGTTTTATCGTACTATCCTACAATCTAATTTATTGTAATATGTATAATGTATATTGAAGGCCAGTATCCGATAGGAAATAGTACAAACCATGTCGCTATACAGTACAGGCACACTGCATAACACTGCTGCATGCACCAGAGAATGTGAGAGACTGAGGAAATCCTAGAAAATATCAATATCACTAAAGTCCTTATCATGTCATGAAATCGTGTTATTCTTTCAAAGATATCAACAACAATGAACCGTTACAAAAACACTTCTCTTTGTATCAAATAGTTTAAATAAAATTTAAAATTTAGTTATAGATTCTATTCAGATGCAATAAGAAAACAATAAATTGACGGTTGGAAAATAATTAATTGGAAGAATTTATATTTATTCATATCTGAAATGCAAAAAAAAGGATTCCATCCTGATTTAATTTGTTCATAAATCTTATAGCTAACTTACTAATCTTATTCTTGCCAATGTTATTGTTGAACTGAATCATGTGTAACATGATATAATTTCAAAATAGAAAAATCCATATATATTTTACTTCACGTACAAATGCGATATATATTGTATTGCACTAAAATTAGTGTACTTTCCGTGTACAAAACTGTAAAATAAAATATTTTCTATTGAATTGTATTTTCTTTGTAGTTCACTCACGTTTTATAAAACATGGTTTAAAAAAAAAGGTTAAGCTGGTTATGCATTTTTCAGGTCCTATGTGTGATTAAACTAAAGCTGATGAAAATGAAGAATAAACGTTTCCCAATGTCCACTTCGTTTAGCAAACTATACCCAATTATTTTTATTGAAAACAATTTTTATATTTGTTTTTATCTACATTATTGTTAAAACACTTGGTAAAAGGGTCCATTTAAGAAGGTATTATATCAGAAAAATATTTTTATATAATTTTTAATATTGTAAAAATGACAGCTATTTAATTGATTTTTTTTAATATCTAATAAGCCACTGATTGTATCAAAATTATGTACGCCTAAAAGTAGTTTTTTTAAATTATATTTGGCTTCCAAAGACACCTCATTTGTAATTAATCGGCTATGAAAACAACAATTTTATGGAAAGATTTGTATTACACGTGCAAAAAAAAAAAAATTCAGCAGTTTTTCCCATCTGTAATATTAAAAAAAAATAGTAGACGTGTTTCTGTAAATAAATGGTTGTAATAGTTTAATAGTGAGCCTGAAAAATATTTTCACTTCCAATTGTTCTAGATAAAATAAAATGTAACATATAAAACGAAGGAGCGTCAACTCAAGGTAAAAGCTAATCTAGTGGTTTCCTTATAAAGGTGAAACCGCAAAAACATCGGTGGAAAATAAAGTTTAACAAAACTCAACCTCGTAATAAAATTTGCCTCCGTCTCACTGGAATAACAAATCTTAGCAGCTTTTTCGGTTACGTTTTTAATTTGATCTTGCCCTCAACATGTTAGTTATTAATTGAATTGAATATTAAAAATTGAGTGTAATATTTTGTTCTTAATAAATATTGTTTCTATCTTTATGGCCTCATTTTATAATACTAATATTGGATTTCATATTGGTATAAAATTACGCAATTATAATTATATTATGAGACCTTATTTAAATAGCTAGTGACTTTTTGCCCTCCAGTTAGCTGCATTTCACTGATGGAGGATCCACTATGATCATTTATTGAGACTTTTATACGAGGTAAATGTAATAAGTTACTGAAACTAATAAGAATACTATTACGTCAAACCTGACATGAACTAAGTGGCACGGTATATCTGTAAATTTTGAATGTCTTTTAACCTAATTTCAGCTCAAACTGTAAAGGGTCGTGTACGGTGTTTAAACATTTTACACTGTGATCCATATTCCTTTACATGGGCAATGGAAAACTTTTTTTTAGTGAGAATGGTCAAATTTTTGAACAAATATGATCGGCTCTCAAATGAACAATTTGACTTCATAAAAGACTATAGATGCAATTTTAAGTCTTATCGGTATTATTGTATAGGGATTGGTGAGGTAAACATAACACTATAAGTGTGTTTTCTCTATTTATCCAAAGCGTTTGATTATGTCCGACCATATTACACTGCTGGACCAGACTGGAATCTCATGACATTCTCACATGGCTTAGTTTATTCCTAAGTCAGACTCAAATTATTGAAATCTATAATCCAATTATAGAAAAATGAGTTATAGAGTTCCTCAAGGATCCATTCTTAGTCCAATTCTCACCCTGTTTTATGTCAATGACATAACAGCATCACTGCCAGACTGGAAAATCGTGAAATATGCTGATGATACGACTCTGTATTTAAAAAACATAGAAATCAGTCTAGGAACAAACTCATTTATATAAGTTAACAAAATTGGAGTAAAAAACTTTTCTAAATCTTACGTTTGGAATTTCGCTTTAAACTCAGTAGATACGCCATACGTCATGTTAGCGGATACGAAACCAAAAGGAAGATTACTCTCGAAATTCCTTGGAAATTACCTTTTTCAAGGTTTCATCTGGAAAGGACACATCGATCACGTCTGCTCAAATTTAGCCTCAGGAATTTATGTTCTGAGGTCAGTAGCCAAATACTTTCGAAGTCTAGTTCTGATAACAGCGTATTATTGCTTGGTGTTGTGGGCTGTCTGTGCAATTTATACATTTTTCAAGAGTGTCATTTTACAGAATTAAGCGACCCGAACCAATTCAGAATTGACGTTTAGAGAGTTGTGAAGGTTAACTCAAAAACTTTCAACATTTAACTCTGCCTAGCCTCTAAATGTTATAAAAAAAACGATGTACGGTGTGCCTAAATGTGCCTTGACTACGGGCCAAGGCATTCATTCGTACGAGACTAGAGGCAGAGAAAACTACTAAACTGAAAAACACAGAATCGTGGTTTATGAACTTTGTTCTTCACTGACAGGAGTTAATTTAATAACAAACAGAATAATAAATTAGGAATGCTATATAGGTGTGACTTGGAGGCCAAATAATAACAAGACTGACTCCCAAATAAAGTGGAAAGCATAGGTTGATGAATGAATCTGGAATGAGTGGTCAAATGCATTGTCTAAATGAGAGGCTCGGTGTGATTATTTATGTAAAACGTTTAGCATCTTTTGAAGTTTTCTATACGAATGTATTTTGTCTCCGAAATAAATTACTGACAAGCACACACACACACACAAACACACACACACACACACACACACACACACACAAACACACACACAACACACACACACACACACACTTGTATATATTATATATATATATATATATATATATGCAGCTAAAACTCATCTCACTCAAGGTTATATGTTTTGTTTACAATCATGTGCAGTCCCTGGAAAAAAATCAGAGAGCAACGGATTTTTTGTATATACTACGTATAAAAAAAATTAAGGATGTTAAAAGATATACTTATGAACATAACGTTTATCGTAATAGTAATATTCTTTACAAATAATATAACATAATACTCATTTAAAAGGTTTTAACCGAAACATCTATTCCACAGTACAAAGAATTTATCAAATCTGAAACTGGGATAGCTAAGGATAAATTATATAGTACAGAACAGTTGCATAACAGAGTTAAGAAAAGAGCAGATTCATGTGATCGTTGACTGGCGAATAATGAGATATGAGATTCCACCTAATCTTCTTCCATTTTTTTAGGAAACTATTCCGTTTTTTATTTACTAGATTTGTTAAAATTTTGTTTACATTTATTTTTTTAAATGGTCTATTTAGAACCATTGATTTAAACATTACAAAAAATATACAAACTCGGATCTCGGATGCCTAAGGATAATTTGTATAAAAGAGAACAGTAACATAACAGTGTTAGTTGCTGACTCAGGCACTGGCTGACAGCTGAGTTAACATTATGAGTTCCCGGCTAATCCCCTTGTGTTTGTCTTTTGACAAACTTATCTTATTCCGTCTACTCTTTTGTGAATGAAAGTTTAGTCTTTTCCATAAGTAAGTATCTAACGGGAACTATATTTTAAATAACCTGTCTAAAAATATATCTACGTTCTATGCATGTTTTAGACATTTTATTTGCTGAATGAGATTAGTATATAGGTTAGAATAATATTATTCTAGGTTATTTAAAGTTATTGACTGTTTCAGGAATTTGAAAATATTGAAAACATGGTTTTAGATAATTGCATTGATGATGATATATTTTGAATATTATACTGATGGGTACTGGCTGGATATATGAGTTTTGGGATAAAAGCAAAACTTCGGCGAGTTAAAAGCCAATAAATGAATTTATTTTGTTAGAGGCGATTCAACTACATAAGTGGTAACTATTTAATTGAGAACTTCACCTTAAAGTTTTAACTGTAAGGAACATTTACACCTCGTTTAGACTTATGAAACTGATGATGTTCAAAAAACTCTCCCGTGATGTAAAGTGGAAAAAAACAGTTTGTATCATGGTTAGCGTTAAAATGCAGAATGTTGTTTAGGTAAATTCTTAGAATCGGAATTTAATAAATGGGAAATGGCTTCACTTTACTTAAAATCTTCATCAAAGACTCCTAAACAGTAATACATAATCAACTTTTTGCATGATGTTTTTCTTTCGTTTTAAACGTTAAGTTTCACTCTTATTTTTATCTTCTTCCCATGATTTGAAAGGTTGTTGAATTTTCTTTAGTTTTCATGACGTAAGAAGTGCATATATCGAAAATAAAATATGGATAAAAAGATGGAGTTTATAGCATAGTCTGTTTTGTCAGTTTCCATTCAAAAACCAAACACTAAATGTAGGGGGGTTTACATTAAAGTGTTAAATTTTCAAAGTAATTGTGTCGTGTAAAAACATTTTTGAATAACGTAAGTTAAACTGTCTTTTTAAAATCTTCTTTCTAAAATGCGTTTTTTTTAAAACATTATCAAAAGTTCGAGAAGCTGGAGGTTTTAATAGTTTTTCTACATATAATCAGGGATATATTGTGTTACAATGATTGCTTTTGTAAGTATACTCATATTGAGAAATTATTTATTATATAACTCTGAAACAATAGTACTTTCAAGTACGTGAAGTACCTATAAAACATTTATCAACTACATTTGGAATATTTTTAACTAATTATTAATTTACTACAAATAATACGGTTTAATTAACCCTTTATTAATATTAATCAATATAAATGCATATCTATGTACCCTAACCATTCCTTTAATAGATTCAAATTAAACATCAAGTTCAATTAATTTAGCCGGGTAATATATTTTAATCTTAATAATACTGAATTGAACTAAAAATATGTATTATTGAAATGTGATTCATTTCTACTTCCTTTGTTGCTTTAAAACGTTTCATACAACTAAAATAGTTTCTGCATGTAATACTTTGTCATGGGTTCCTGTATAAAACTACTAAAACATTGAACGAGTTTTAAAATGTAATTACAGTGTTTCTTGAAATAAATACTTCACAAATAATTACCGCATTTGCAGCTTGAAAGAAGACAATAGTATTACATGTGATTACAATACAAATATATAAATAAACCTCAATTCAGGTAGCATTGGCAAGTATTATAAAGGTATTGGATGAAGGAAATTTCTCGAATATTGGTAATAGGTAAACTATAGTAAAGACAATTTATTTCTTTAATATAGTACAGAATTACGTAATATTAAATTTAATTTAAAAATTTAATAAATATTGTTTCCGCCAATGTACAAACATTTATTTTTCATACATCTACTAGTTTATTACGAAGCAACGGGATTGGTTTATTTTAGGAGGATCTTTGCAGCCTTAAGTTAGATTAAATGCAAATATTCAATTAATTTACAGCATAGCATGCACTCTAACTTGATCGTGCATTGTAAAACACCGAGATTCACATTGTATAATAATGTAAAAAGGTTATGGGAAAAATATATCAATCGTTATCGTTAAATCTCTCGTGTTACGTTGTAGAATAAACTATTTGGGAAATGTTTTCTTCCAAATTTGATATATCAGTAGAATTTTTTTATGTCCCTTCTTATAAAAAGAAGTAAATTCAATGTAGTCCTAGCTAGAGATGAAAATGCATTACTAATATACTAAATAATTAAACTATCGTGTATTTTAGCTTTCGCGCTTACTAATATTTATCCGAAAATATAGTAACTGTATTGAATATTATAACTTTTATATATAATTATTTTAATAATTAAAGTACACTTTGGCAATTGTTTAAGATATTTACAAATAAAAAGTGTACCAATTACAATAGGTCAAAAGAAGTTTTTCCAAAATTTTAAGTACATCTGAGACAGATACTGTCACATCCAAGGCATCAATATTCTTTGAATGCATTTCATTAACGAGACATAACCGCGGTAATAATATAAGCTGAAATCATACATTGAAACTAAAAACATTTTAGCAAAATTTTAAGTTGCCAAATGAAATTATTGGAAAGATCTTGACCAACCACCATTAAAGAGGCGGAATTCGAAGAAGCTATAAATTGTCCCAAATAAACAATCACGAATATAAATACAGGTGATTTGCCTGTCAAAGATAGCGGTGAGCGTGGGCAGCTGCAGCCGTCAGCACTTAGGGACAGATGGGAGGTTCCTGGAGGACTGGCACCCGGGGATTTGGTGGAAGACTGGCAGCAGAAAGGATAATACACGTCGTGGACAAGTGCGGAGTGCGAAGAAGATCGTGAGCCAGTAAAACCTATTGTTCCGGTGCGGTAGTCCAGACTTTGTGCTAATTGTAAGTAGAAACAATTTATATAAAAAAATCTGCCTACAATCTGTAACATTTCAAATAATTTAATAATAGCAAATATCAGGTGTAAGTTTTTTTCTAGAAACTTAGTTTCAATTATAGTTTTATTTAAATTAAATTGTATAAGTAATATTCATATCATAGTGTATATATACAGGGTGTTTCCTAAAGGGTATTCCAATATTTTGGTATTTTGTTCTAGATTTGAATATGAGCAAACAGCTGTTTATTTCTTCTGAAATGTAAAAATATGTTGTGCCTCCATTCCAATTACTTTAGTATAATGTATTGTTTTATTTAATTAGTTTCTTTTCATTAGCAAAAGGAATGGCAAATAATGATATTACCAATTTTACCAACTCAGAATTAAACAACTTTTTAATAGCTTAAATAAACAGCTGTTCACATTAATCAGCTCATTGACTTTAAATCAGCTGTTCAGAGTAAAAACAGTTTAGAAAACTATACTTCCTGTTAGTGTAGTGTGTAAAACATGGTATTTTGGTTAATAGTACTAATCAGTTGATTTTTATCCGATTTTAATGAAACAACCACTGTTAGATATAGAAAGAAGTGTATAAAATTTTTAATATTCGTGTAAAATTTTCATACAGGGTATCGATTTTGTGGAATTTAACATCAAAATTTTTGATTGGCTGCCATTTTGAAACGGGTAAAGATAATTTGTTTCATATTTTTTCTCAAACGGGCATAAAAAACGGCCAACACAACTGCAAAGTCTTATAACTTTTTCTTTAATGGTATAAAAGATACAAATTTTTCTTAAAAATTACATATAGACGGAAAACTAAACATTTTAGAACATACATCCAATAGAAGTTTTTTGCTCATTTTCACGTCTAGAACAAAATACCAAAATATTGGAACACCATTAGGAAGCATCCTGTATATATATATATATATATATATAAAATGCTACTTATTATATTTTGAACAATTACTTTGATCACAGGTACTTAAAAAATTGGTGTTTACTTGTAATACTTAATAATTTACATTGTTCAATTGTTTTAAAATTCAAATAGCTATAACTACTGAATGAATCCACCTTTTGAAGTCCGGTTTGCGGCATTGTACTCTGCTAAGTAAGACTTTTAATTTGATACCAAACTTGACCTATGTTGCTATTTAAGAATTTTGTTTGACTCCTTGTGGACCGTCCCCTAAAGGGATTATCCGGTCGGTAATTGGGCTGATGTGTGCGTTATTATCACCAGTAAGCATGTGTAAACTTTGGTATTTCTTTCTATTATGGTTAAAAATTAAAAAAAGAGAGGTTCCAGACTTAATTGACCCCCTGTAGTTCTAGTGTTGAACATTTATTTTTTTTTACATGATATAATCGTAATAACTCATTTAATTGCTGATAATGTTTGTCACTACTTTACACGTTACCCTTACATTGTAATTTACGTGCATCCTTTAATACGAATATTATAAACAGCTATTACGTAGAATATTGTAAATATAGCTGAATATCGATGGACATTTCTGATAATATATAAACGATCGCTAGACAATATTGAGATACAAATAGATCAAGTACGGTTTCCGAACAGTTTCAGTCACCGCAAAGTAATGGAGTCGGGAAAGAAGGGGTATTCATTACCGGCGACAGTACTTATACACAGCTGGCGTTCTCATAATAAAAGGGGCCAACTTTCTGGTATATCACAAGTTATGACTACAGTTTACATTCTAATGAAAACATTCCTCATTCCTTTACTGATTTTCTCTAAGTATAGAAGTCGTTAAGACAGGATTTGGTTTACGTTAGATATAATTAATATATAGATTTTATAATTCAAGGTCAGAGTATTCAAGTCAATCACAATAGTAATTTCAATCCATAGTCCAGGAAAATAAGCCTAATTATGAAAAAAAAATTGTATTACACGGATCATAATTAACACAATTTAAATTCTTACAATATTGTTGACTCCAATATCTTTAAGTAATATCGAACTTACAAACATTCAAGCTGTGAAAGTAAACAGGATGTTTCCTGACATTTTTCAATCGTTCAGTGAACACTGTTTCGAGATCTGAAAGCTGATATTTTTCCTCAGGTAGATAACTAACCTAACACACAACTACAATCGAGTTTAAAAACGAACAATCAAACCAGAGCGCTGCAACACGCATAAGTTTAGGAATCACAAAAAATCTTGTTGTGTGTCGACTCAATGCACACTATATCTAAACCATGCACTTAATAAAAACGAAACGCTTTTATTATTATTTAAAACCGAAACCATATAATGCACAGTAGATCTTACATGACAGACCAACCAACTGATAAGCAAATGGCTTCAGCCTGTCACAACGCTCTGGTATGATTGTTCAATATTGTTATTATTGGTTGGTTAGTTTTTCTTCTCTTTTTTGTACAATGGAAATCTCTAGTACTTCCTCTCAAAAAATAAATTTTTAAATGTCTTAAGTTAATAATAATTGAGAAGACATTTGTATAATACAACGTACATGATCTTAACATCTTGTTATTTAACAAAGTATATTTACTATTATTTATCAAGGACTTGGTTCACTTGGCAGTGAGCATCTATTAAGAGGAAGGACAAAAGAAATTATCCATTATGCTATGCGCGTGGTGAGGTTATCATTATTTTAAATTATATCATTTTCTGCATATATATTGTAATTATGCTAATCTAGCCAAAAAAATTGGAAAATAAATAACTGAGAACTGATATTGCTATGGTGAGAAGGCTGATTCGTTGCCAATGTTGAGTTTAGCTCCATTTCAACTATTTGTGTAGCAATGAGTGAACACTTCCTACTAAAGCTACATTATGTGTTGTAAACTCTGCTCCGCCAGGGTCCTGCTGTGGGGATCGTGTCCTAAAACATTGCCGTGCACTCAATTGTGCACTTGACGAGACAATAGTCAATAGTCAAGTATTTATTGCTGAGACAAATAGTACATTTGTATAGCAAACGTCAAGTATCTAATAATTTTGATCACATATGATACATCGAACTCTCATTCATACATACAATTTTGACACTCACTCTGGTCCATTCATCGCCAATTTTTTACCCACCTCAATTCGAGAGCAAGTCTTCTGATTGTGCGGTCTCCCAGTTATATGCCATAAACTCGTTCACGCTATAAAAAGCGTTGGACACTAAAACAGCGTTTCAAACGAGTTTTAAATTTTTTATCCGTAGGTGAATTTTTAATTTCATCTGGCAAGCTTTTGATGAGATGAACTCCTGCCTGTGAGGGCAAACGTTCATGAACTAACGTCCTGTGTCTCCTGGTTCGGTAGTTTTCTCTGCCTCTGGTCTCGTACGATGTGAACATTCCCGTCCGTTGGTTAAGGGTGCATTTGAGCATACAATATGACGTTTGTTTCTAAAATGTAGAGACTTGGCAGAGTCAACAGTTGCAATCTTTTGAAAACTGGCCTGCACGACTCTCTTAATTTTAATTTTGCAATGATGCGTATCGCTCGTTTTTGAAGCTTGAACGCTCTTAAAAATTGGGTTACTTGCACATGCACCCCACAGCACTAGTCCATAGGTGAGATGTGGATAGATCAAGCCATAATAAGCCGTCATCATAACCTGAATAGGGTAGTATTTAGCTAGAGACCTTAGCACATAAATGCCTGAGGCTTAATTTGGAGCAAAACGTAATCGATATGAAAATTCCATGTCAAAACCTTGATCAAGGTAAATTCCAAGGAATTTCGAGGAACAGACCTCTTCTAACGTGGCCTCATCCAACACGATGGCCGGACCATATTCGCAGTCTGTCCGAGCGCAAAGAAAAATTTTATAACATTGGATTTTGAAGAATTCGTTTTTTAGATTGAGGCTATGAAAATTTTGTACACAACTGTTTACTGCAACAAAGGTGTTTTGTTCTAAAACTGATTTTGTTTGTTTCATTAAAACTGAGAGTCGTATCATCCGCATACTGCACGATTCTTCCGTGTGGTAGTGATGATTCTGTGTCATTGACATAGAGCAGGAACAGAATAGGGCTGAGAATTGATCCTTGTGGGACTCCATAAATAATTTCCATTGAATTAGGAAACATGGTTAGAAGTTTGGACAACTTGAGATCTGTGGCTTAAAAATGAACTAAGCCACAAGAGAGACACGCCTCGAATGCCATGGGACCCCAATTTGTCAAGCAGCGTAAGATGGTCAACACAATCAAAACGCTTTAGATAGATCGAGAAAACACACTTAACGTGTGATATCGACTCTCCTAGCCCCCTCTACAATCGTCCCTCAATAAGACTCACAATTGCGTCTATCGTTGATTTGCCCTCTCTGAATCCAAATTGTTCATTTGAGAGCTGATTGTATTTGTTAAGAAACTGAAGCATTCGTAATAAAAAAAGCTTTCCGAATATTTTGCTTATTACAGGCAAAATCGATACAGGCCGATAACTATTGATGAGTGTGGAATCGTCTTTTTTTTAAATAGGGATTACTTTTTAGGTTTTTAGGAGCGAAAGGAAAACTCCTGTGCGAAATGACAGATTAACTAATTCAGCCAAAGGCCTCACAATATGCTTAGAGCATTGCTTGATGAGCCACATTGAACATTAAATTAGTATCATTGTACTTTTTCGATGGAAGCTGCTGAATAATTCTATCCACCTCTTCCTCAACGACAGGTGTCAAGACCATTGAGGTTACTGGACTTTGTCTTTGAATGGGTTTTTACTTGATATGATGACGGACGAGGGCCCTGCTCACAGGCTACAATTGCAAAAAATTTGTTAAATTCATTTCCCCACCTCAATCTCATCATCCCACAATTCGATCCCCAATTTTAATTTGGACTTTTTTCGAATCTTTGACTTTATTGTTAATAATGCCCCAAATGGTTTTTGAAATGTTTTTGGGAAGAACTTTATCGAATATAATGTGTCATATGATTTTGCAGCTTGAATAACTTTTCTATAAATATTTTTTATAGTTCCGGAAAAAAACTTTTAAAGTTATTGTCTTTTGTGTTTCTGTTAATTTCGGAGAAAAATTTAAGTTTTTCTCTCGAAATCAGGATGCTTTTGGTAATCCAATTATTTTTCATGTTTTTATGACAAACTTTGACGTTTTTTGTAGGGCAGCAGAAATTAAGATGAAAATTAAGACAATTTGTCGAAAATTTTGGAATAGCTGCTCTACAGATTGATAAGAAATATAAAAAATTCCCACTTTTCTTTTGCAAGTGAAGCATTGAGGATAACGATATTTTCTGGCCTTGTGTCTCTTACTGTTTTAACAATTTTGGGCTCGCGTTTGAATTTCTTCCCGCTGATTATAGCTTCTTGACCATAGTGGTCTGAAATCGCTGTATTAACCACAGACACTGCGACATTGGGAAGGTTGGAAATGACATTATCGATAGCCGATTGTGACGTTGCTGTTATTCTTGTGGGTTTTTTTATTAATAATTGAAAGTTAAAATACCTTAGCAAGTCGGCTAGACGTTTGGTGGATTGGTGGTTGTTGTCCAAAGCGTTAATATTGAAAATCGCCCATCAGGACGAAGTCAAGGTCATGGTGAGTCAGGTCCATCAACAAGGATTCTAATTTTGAAAAAAAAAACCATGAGAACACCTCGTAATCTAGATTACACTGGATAACTACATGATAAACTGGACATAGCTCTTTTGTGGCCTACGTATCTCTCATGTCAAAACGATGCAAACAGTTCGTTTGGAACGTCTTCTTTGCCCAACTATTTTTGGATCACTTCAGACTGATGTGCAATCTAGATTGTAGGAGTCAAGTCTGTGTCACAGTCAGATTTCAATCGCTGCACTAAGAGGAAGGTGAAAAAGAGCTAAACCCAACATTGTTATGCTTTTAAAATGAATAATATCTGTAGATGACAAGACAATTTTTAATTTTTCTCAGTTAGCAGTTTTAAAGTATTGTTGTGAGTATATTAAAAAATCATCTCTATTCCTACAAGGTGAACCAATATATCAAATTCCAAGCCAATATTCAGATTTTCTATGCCAATAATGACAGAATTCATTAAGGATGTCAAAGAGTCAGAGATTGCTATACTGCAGTAGTTAGGTACACTTTATTATCTGATAAATTAAAATCCTAGTGTTAAATATTTAATTTAATTTGAACTTCATACTGTATGTAATCGAGCCTTAATATGTTGAGAACATATAATATGTTCTGTTATAGAGGACTAGTGTTATAATAGTGAATGAGTTGAGAATTTTTCAGTCCAATGTTAATAAACTACATCTATGCCTAAATTCAGAAAATTGTGCTTTTAAACAACGTAGCTCTTTTTCCTGGCTTTCAAAAAATACTTAAAGTTAAAACTGCTATGGTTTTAACAGAAAACAAACTTGTTCACGCCTCAGATGGGGGTAGTATGATTATAATTACCGCATCTAATTTTAAGCATCTATAATATTAGATTTGTATTTTTGTATCAGCATCATTATTAATAAACGGAGCTACAAATTTATCTTTTAGTCTGATATGTGAATCCTTAGTGCAGCTGGTGTTCAACAAAAGCGTCATTTCAATTTTAATCACTACGCTTTTACATACCATCTTAAATAAACTCTCGTATTTTTTAAGAGAATTGTGAGTTTTTATTTCATAGTTTGCGCTATAAGTCCCTACATAACGATATCAACATATGAATCAACCGAGCCAATTTCATATGACTTGTTATTTTTGAACTTAAAATTGAACTAAACACCATGTCAGGAAGTAAACGGCAACCGTGAAACAAATTGTATTATTATTAAGCCCTCTTAGCCAATGACTGATTAATCTTTTATTAATTTTATTTCCGAAACTAAAATAATCTTCAGTCTCAAATATTTATAGGAGAGAATAGTTTTACTGGCCTTATATCAAACAACACACGAAGTTACCTTGTGGTGGGTACCCTTATAGAAGCACCTATGAAGCATACATCAGAAAATACTACACATTGGTAAATTTAACAACTTGGTAAGGTGAGACATAGTATTAATAGACAAAACACTATTTAAACATTGATTAGCGAATATTTATAAATTTAAAATGGATACAAATGTTATTTTAAAATAATATTTAACATAAATGATGTTTAAAAATCAGGCACATTTACTTTGAAAAACTTGTATTATGTATTTACAGCTTAATGCGATCAATAAATATTCTTACGTATGATACGTTTAGCAAGATTATGCCACTGTCAAACGCGAACTCAAATAAACAAAACACGCACTGGTGGCTTTACACACGCAAATACATGACACGTTATAGAATAATTAAGAGTTAGCCTAGGCTGGTTGTCAAGGTAAAAAAACATTTAAATGTGGTAAAAGATAAAACAGCACGGCCGAGTTCAGCGTCGTGCACAGTCTGGCTGCTCTGTTCGTGTCTCTGTATTAATTTGTAACTAAGGAACTCTATGTGACTGAACATTGGAAATTTCTACAAAGTGGTATCTGTCAGTAAGGTAAGATTTCAAAACCACTTTGTTGGCAGACCCGCACGCACCCCATATGGATTCCCATTTTTCATAAAAGAGTTGTATGGTGAACAGAACGAAATAATGCCTTCATAGTATCGAGAAATACACCAATTGTGTGCTCCCGAACCTCAAAACCCTATACGACCACATCCACAATGCTTGTGATGGCATCGATTGATGATGTTTTTGTCAAAATCCAAATTGACTTGAAGGAAAAATCTCAAACATATTGAGGAAATCCATGAGTCTTTTAACAACAGTCTTTCAAATACTTTGCTTAAAACTGGCAGAATTGAAATGGAACGATAGTTTTCTTGCGAGACAAGGATCGTCCATCTTGAAAATCGGAATCACTTTGGCTGTTTTTTAGCTGAGATGTAATCACTCCTGTTTCAAAGTACATGTTAAACCTGTCTTCTCAGTGGTTTCAAAATGAGCTTTAGGCAAGGTTTGAGTAGCCACAATGCCATGCCATTGATGTCACATGATTTTTCGTGTTGAGGCCCCGCAGCTGCCACAGGTTCGGTGTCATCAGAACGTCCAGTCGCATCAGAAGATGACTTGGCTCCATGATGTAGCACCGCATAGGTCACACGTTATGTGTCCATCAGAACGTCCAAGTCGCATCAGAAGATGACTTGGCTCCATGATGTAGCACCGCAGCGGTCACACGTTAGGTGTCCATCAGAAGGTCCGGTCCGCATCAGAAGATGACTTTGGCTCCATGATGTAGCACCGCAGCGGTCCACACGTTAGGTGTCATCAGAAGGTCCGGTCGCATCAGAAGATGACTTGGCTCCATGATGTAGCACCCGCAGCGGTCACACGTTAGGTGTCATCAGAAGGTCCGGTCACATCAGAAGATGACTTGGCTCCATGATGTTAGCTCCGCAGCGGCCACAGGTCCGGTGGTGGACCTGGGCTTATCAGCAGAAGACGCTATGATAGATGATGAAGGGTCACAGCCGGGTATATTAATCCTCAGCAAAGCCTCGATGATAAGTTTAGCGAAGAGGCGCTTGCCGGGCACCCTAAGATGCATGCCATGGTTCGTGAATAGGCGGCGACTAATGTGGTTGAAATTAAAAAATATCAAGGTGTTTATGATTGGCCCTCAGTTCCTCAATAAACACATTTACCCGGCTAATTAATAATTAAGAAGAAAAAAAAGTTAGCTGTAACTAGAAAAACGTTTTCCTTGTGCTTCATAATAGAACTTTCTTAATATTTCGGCATCCTTTAACCGTTTGTTAGAGTATTATAATATATTAATTTTGCGATGAATAATAATGAACACTTATTTTTTAGCATCAATACGTTTTCTATCATGAGAGCCAGTTGTATAACCGTTGTACGTTTTACTAATCTGAGTTCAGTCTAAATTACATTACAAATATCGTCTGCTGACAATTTTAGCTTCTTCCGCGTTGTTTGTTTTGCAGCTCCACTGCCTTCGAGTATCAGTCCGTTCTATGTGTTCACTGTACTTTATTACATTATCCATTGATTGCTTCTATTATTGCATGAGGATGCCTGTTTATGGTTTGTCTGCTTGCATGAAGTGCAAGGTCCTTGATATTGAAGAGGGAATAAACTGTGAAGGACATTATAATCGATGGTTTTCACCGTGATTCTGTTGTTAATTCTAAATCTGAATATAATGAGTTAGCCAAAAACTCTAATAAAACATTAAACATTGGGAGATTTTACGTTAATCCCCAGACTGATCCGATTATTACATATAATTAACTGTATGTGATGATAAAAATAAGTATTTCTTGTCATTAAAAATCTGAGCTTGATAGAAAAAACTATATCAGACAGTAACCATGATGTTAGCGTTAAAATGGACAAGCTAGCAATAACTGAGGTTGATAATTTAAACAAAAATATCGAAAATGTTGAAGGTGGGTTTACTGAAAACGAGACTAAAATCAGTGATCTAGATGATAAATTTGCAAACAGTCCAATCTCGGTTAAAACATTCCTACCTGATTTAACAATAGCAGAGATACATGAGCGCACAGGTCGTGTATACAATATAATGATCTACAATCTACCTGAGTCGTCTAGATCGAAAACAGAAACCAGAATCAAATATAATATGGAAATTTCCTATGAGATTTGTATTGATTTTTTACCGGACCCTATTATTTACGGTATGAAGTCCTTTCGTGTTGGTACAAAGCCCACTTCATAGGCCCTTGATCGGTCAGGTATTCATAAAGCCCCTAAATACCAGCAATCCAACCTCACTGATTTCTAGAACGTTAACGGCATGAGGAGCAAATGTGATGTATTATCCCAGTCTACTTCTCTATGTTCTTATGATTCAATTGACATAGCTGAACCTAATTTTCGAGTGATCTGAATGACTCTGAGCTTAGTTTTTCTGGGCTTACCACCTTCAGTTGCAACAGTACCAATGTAACTAGAGATAAGAACTGCGGTGGCGTTGTACTCATTGCCGTTCGCCATTCCATGTACATCCTTGTATGATCAGTTTCATACCAACAAAATACTATCAATAATGACTAATTGCTTAGAAAATAACCATTAATGATAATTAATAAACACTAAATATCCTAACATCCAACAGTACAGTATGTGAACCTGCGCTATCTCTAGCTCAGATCTAAAGTCCGGCGCCTTGGACCACTCGGCAAGCGGCACTCCCATGACTTATAAAGTACTCGTTAGTATATTAGTCACTGGAAGCAACACAAACAAAGTTATTTGTAATGTTCAAAACGTCTTGTAATTTGTTGTACTTTAAAATGAGTGGAGAGATATTTCGAGAAATAAACGTTCTACTTGACATTTCATATCGCCGAAATAAAGGAAATAATGAGAAGTAAGTTTCTGCGTTTGAAAACTTACAAAATTTACTTTAGGGCCTTGTATGCTTCGAGACTTTACTGATAGTTTACTAGAATATCTATAATAAGTAATCACCAAAGAAACAGAAAAGTCAAAATTTACCTAACAGTTCATGATTAAAAACTTTATATTTCCTTTTGTTATTAACCTAATAGTGTCAGTCATGAGTTGCAGTATATCTGCATCATAATATGAATTTACGGATTTGTTAAAATTTCATCTGAATATTAAAGTCAAAAAAAGCTTAACACCTACAATAAAATCTTAAAAACATAAGATGAGTTGATAAATAAACTATAAACATTCGACTTTTTTTTTTACATATGATAGTTTATTTAGCTTTGTCCCAATTCATTTTAGTAAATTCATCGTCAGAATCTCTCTGCTCGTCAGAGGAGCAAAATACACAGTGCGACTGTTTTTTCCTCTCCTCATAAAACGTAATAACCCTTTTGTGTTTGCCGACCCATCTGTTGCATCACATTTAATTTCCATTGGCTTTCACTCATTTGGATTTTCTAATGTTTCCTGGGTAGACTGAAAATATAATTAACCATTTGCATTAGTCAGCGATCTTTATTTACCCTGTGGTGTTCAGGTAGATCCGACCGTTATTCGTTCTTTATGAGTTTTCTTATGTACGGACAATTTAAAGTCCATGTTTATGGTGTAAATGTATTTTCATGTGTGTGTTCATGATATAAAGGGAAAAGAACAAAAAGTGTTTTGGTGTTTGTGTAAAACTAAGTTTTTCTTGTATTTATTCATCTACTATACGATTATGAGCAAGTTCGATTATAGAGCCAGTCCTATGAGTTCTATGCTTATTAAGATTATAGAGCCACTTCTATGAGGATCGTTACGCTTATAGAGTCAGGACTGTGAGTTTTCTGGTCATTACGCTTTTACAGCCAGTTCTATGATTTTTGGAGTTCAAAGTTCAAAGAGTTACAAAGTTGCAAGTAACTCCGTAAGGAAAAAGCCTTGTTACGTTTTGTTACGTTCCGTCGCGTCGGTAGTTCGATACTCGGTTCTATGTATCGGTTGTTGTAATACATTTCATAGTTATGATTTTCTGTTAAACCTTAGACTACACTTTAAAATACTCTTACAAAAATCGGGCAAAAACAGTGCATATACAAGGTATAAAGTTTTTGTTCTTTAAAAATACAGAGTTTTGATCAATGGTAATGTTAAACCCAAATTTACAGTTTAACATTTTTTAATTAGTGCATAATAATGTAATGTAATGTTACTATCGGTTTTGCACACATTGTTAAGGGTTGGAGTGCACACGTTTAACTCGGCCTTTATATCAAAACGATTCTACAGTATCAGATTTCCCTTGAATAACTGCCCACCTAGACCCATGAGGCGAATACGTGATAAGCTTTACAAGTCCTATCTAATGGAATGAAATATTGAAATTATGATCCACCATATCCTCGCTGTGAGTCTGCGAACACAAAATTATTATCTAATTACAATAAAGGAATATTTTCGATGTTTGAGTGTTCAATCATTAATGTGTATTTACATAGGAAATTGACAAATTAAGGCTTAGGACCAAACTAGTTACTTTTTACGTAATTAAAACAACATTAAATTAAATTTTTAATTAGTAGAAGTAATGAGAGGTCATTAATGTAACAATCACAAAAACCTACTTCTAAATTTCAAGGACCTTAGATGTGGAATGGGAGGGTTGAACATGTTGATTCAATAGGGAAGAATACATCAAGTGTATAACAATAAATCTGGTTTTCGTAACACACTGTCTACAATATTATACACTTATTCTCACAGCACCTCAATAGCAACATTGTTGAGAGATTTGGAGTGTGACAAGTTATTGCAATCAAAATGGCGGAGGATCGACTTCTGAAAGCGAACTTCGAGTAAAACACATATTTAAATTCTGATGTGATGTGTGTAATGGTTGTGAAAGATACAAATATATTTATCTTTTTAAAATTTCTTCGGTCAGGTTCTCATTTACAAATGCGTTTATTTTTTAGTTCATTAATCAAGTGTAATAGAACACTAATCATGCTTATTAAACTGGACTATTACACAAGAAAATTAATATATTTTATAAATTTAAATCCCAGATTTATTTTTACAATTTTATTAAAATTACTTCTGATATGTTATGATATAAATTGTGTTGTGTTTTACTGGTGGGATAATACTTTATCACAAGACTAAAACACTAACAGAAATATACTACAACAGTAAGTAGTTTCATGGAATGTTTTGAAAAAATTATTTGAAATAAATAGCTTTCATTAAAACATTGAAAAGAATCCATTCCTATCCACATTCGTTTTAAAATTAAAACATTCATTTCAATGTATTGAAGTTTTATTTGGTGAATTAAATAGAATTTAATTTACCAGTTTGTATTTCCTACTATTTATATACTACTCTGTGGAAGTTATGCTTCCCAAAGTACATCTATCAAAGTTTAGTGCAAAAGGTTATGTTAAGTGCATTAGTTCGCGTCCACGCTGAATATTATGGCTGTCGTAAGCCAAATATGTGATTTCCACGCTGACGTTTCCTTTAATCTGGAAAAGACAAGGAAATTAACACAAATATTCTAGAAATATAATTGAGAATATAAATTTTAAAATATTTGTATGTGAAAAGTTTAATTCATTATGTGGTACAAGTATGTTAAATACACCCGTTAAAATATCTGTATGAATTACTTATTAACTACACATGGTGTTGCTGAAGTAACAATATCATTGATGTCAGATTATACAAATTTAATTGTATTCTTATCGTTTATAGTATTTTAATTAATTAACAGAGAAATCGTAAAATATTACAATATCCCTTACCGCGAAAACCTATCAACGGGAGGTGCAGAAGTTCTTGTTGTGCATATTAACATGTTAGTGTGCAGTCAGCCTCATATACGTACTTCTTGCGATCTAGATATAGTTTTAAAAATCAAAAAAGGTTATTTTTATTAACCACAGTCAACATCATATTCGAAGTCGCTTTCAGTAGTAATACACATATAGTTCACACGCGATATTAGTCTGAAATAAGATTAGAAGCCTAGAAATATCCAAAAAAGTACCCTACCTACTAGACATATACGTAATAATGAAGACATTTCTCTATCCGGTATCTGATTAATGCTAATAAATATCAAATTTAAACAAGACATAAGGGTTGAACATGAAACAGGAATCTTTTTTAAATCATGTAAGGATGAAATAGCTATATTTTAAAATCTCGCTAATAATTCTCTTCAATAAATCAATCAAATTATACAGAACTACAGGAGGACAGGCACTAACAACTATGTCTTAGCCATTCATTACTGATAGTAATAATTTGATTATTACTCTCTGATATCACTTCTGCTTGCCATGACTAATCCTGAATTGCATTCTAGAGTGACATAGTCTTAATTAGAAAACATAATGAAAATCCTGAACAATGTAAGAGTATTCCACATAAAAATAATTCACTTAACAAATTCAAGAATATTTGATGCCAAATTCCACGGATATCCTGATGTCCACGGAAAGCTGATAACCACGAAATGGTGTTGACCACGAAGAGGAGGCTGCCATGATGACCAGTACGTTGACGATGAAATGTCAACCACGAAGCCTGCCTAAAAACAACCCCAAAAGGTTGAAACCGAGACACTACTTAATAAAATAAAAACTACTGCAACAGAAGGGTTAAGCACGTGCATGATCACTACTGGCTATAAAATCATGATGGATAACAAGGTATGAACTATGTTACTTTATGATTTATTGCATTATACAAATATGTTCTCGGCTTAATAACATTTACTATTTGCAAAACTAATACTCACGTAAACAGCTCAGTGGGGATTTCCTCATGGCTGAGGCAGACTTGTCGGATATAAAGGATATAACGTAACTTATAACGGAAGTGGGTGTTTAACTCGTCCACGTATACATATGGGGAGTTTAGTGTAATTATTGTTGTATCGTACTATTCTACTGTATATTATAGTTTATCATAATCAGTATAATGCACATTAAAGACCAGCAACCGATATGAAATGTACAAACTATGTCAATTATGTGAGAATGAGATAGACCGGGGAAATTCCAGAAAATATTGATATCACTACAATCCGTGTAATGTCAGCATGGAACAACTAAACATACAAGATTCCTCGTTATCTTTTTACAATAAGTTACATCCGGAACTAAATTCTTGGCGGATTAGTAACATAATTGCAGGCTATTATTTTTTTTCTCTCTTAAAGCTGCCGATCCTACTTCCGACCCACATCTCGCGCACCTTGACCATAATCAAAATTTATATTTTCGTATTATAAATTGTCCCTTTCATTAGATACATCTAATTTGGAACGTAATAAAAAGTAAAGTTCTAAATATTAAAGTAAATAAATAAAGTAAAATAAATTAAAGTCAATTAAAGTAAAATAAATAAATATTTAAGTATTAATTTGGATAATAGTGTAGTGATGTCCTACTGACGAGACCGCGTTGTCATGAAATCTTAAGTTGTCTGGTTAAATGGCTAATACCGTTGATATTTAGGTTTAAGCGAGTTTAAATTTGAGTGTCTGAGTTTCATTTTAACTATGCGAAATTCGAGTGCTTCCAGCATTCATGGTTTAGACTTCTAGACAACTAATCTTCACGTTTTCCGACTATATCTGCAATGTAGAAACAAGATGCTGACGCAAGCACTTGTGAGTCTAACACCAACGTGAGGGGAAGTCAATTTAAAGTTTTAATAATTATTCCAGTTCGTATGCAAAATTTCTATGAAACATTGAAACAATTAGCCCCAACCCCATTATATAATTTAGTATAGATTAATATATATTTGGCAGCAACGTTGCAATACATTATTTTATTCTTAATATCCAGCAGCGGTGCTTTTATGTTTATTTGCCCCAATTAAACATATAAATAAACTTTGCTATTTGAGTATTCATTACTAACGACCTCAGCGGTATCCAACCCTATGTGTTTCGTCCATTCGGTAACACGATTTATGGTTTTTGTTGTTGGACTTCAAATCCAAAAGGTAATGTCATCTGAAAAGAAAGAAACATTTAGATTTTTTTGTGTTGTTCTATGTGTTTTTATGCATAAGCAATGGCAAATACCTAAAATTCTGTTATCTTTCCCAATCTAATCAACAATAATTACCTCTACACAATAAACAAATCTCATCATGTTGAATAACTAAAAGACATTTTTAAAGTTAATTATAGATTATATTCTGATGCATTAATAAAAAATAAATTGACGGCTAGGAAAATGATTGCAATCATTTATATCTTTATACATATCTGAAAGACAAAATAAAAAGACGATTCTACCCTGACTTAAATTGTTCAAAATCCTATAACCATCGTGGATTGTTGCCAATCATATTGGTAAACTGAACTTTTGAAATATTATATGATTCCTTATAACAGAATACATCCGTTTTTCATTGTACTTCATAAATACAAATTCTGTTAATACTGTATTGAACTAATATTAGTGTACTTTCTATGTCTAGGAACAGCAAAATAAAATATTTTATTAAATGTACTTTCTTTTTCATGGCTCAAATTTTATATATATATATATAATATATACTATATATATATACATATACGTACTTGTGGACATTCCGGAAAAATATTTAAAAAGTCTATAATAACGTTTTATCACAAATAATAAACAAAATCATCTGCTTCACTTATTAACTAAAACAACTTGTAACAATATTTTTTACATTAAACTTTAAAAATTGCTGTTGACCCCAAATGTATGATCAAGGCTCCTATCGAGAATGTAACAAGGAGAGTTCGATTTCTTAATCTTATCTTTCTACTTCATTCTCGAGGTACCCATGCACTGTAGGTTCAGATGCCATTTACTACGTATTGTTTACTGTTACATTACTAATGGTAGGGAATCTTTAGAGTTCAGCAACCTCGAAAAACCCGTATTTCATCAATTTCCTTCTCTGGTTGGTGTCAGGCTGGTTACCTGGTGACATCAAGCAACTACAAGAAATGAGTATACGTCATTCCTTTCCGGATTTACTTGCAACTTTGCTGCTCTTTGACATTTTACAACAAAATCAATAAATTTCGCCCTTAGACCAACCGGGAACCTTTGTTACATGCTTAAAGTCTCTATGACCTTTATATCAAAATTTATCCCACAGATAGAAAGGCAGAAAGTGACACAATTTTATAACATAGCTATCGCATCTTTAGACCAAGTCGATCATCTGTTACAAGCTAAAGTCTCTATGACCTTTCTATCAAGAGTTATCGCACAGATAGACATGCAGAAGAAAGTAACACAATTTTATGACAAAGCTATCGCATCTTTAGACCAAGTCGATCATCTGTTACAAGCTAAAGTCTCTATGACCTTTCTAGTCAAGAGTTATCGCACAGATAGACAGGCAGAAGAAAGTGACACAATTTTATAACATAGCTATCGCATCTTTAGAGAATTAAATTAATAAAAAGATTAATTAATAATAGAATAATATAAATTAATATAATTAAAAATAAGGTGTCGATTTACAAAACATTTGTCAGCAGATTTTCCCGTCTGATATAATTCAAACACTTATTGGATACTATGTTCTCTCTGTAGAAACCTTTCTGTAAAAAAATTATTCATAGTTTCAAGAGTGAGCCTGAATAAACACTAGTACTCATCCCGTTTGTTTCCAGTGATTTAGAGAAAACAAAAGGTAACACGTAAAACTAAGGAGCGTAACATCAAGGTTAAAGCTAATGTAGCGGTTTCCTTATAATTCCTTATAAATTACGCATTGATAATTATAGTGTGAGACTTTATTTAAATGGCTAGACACAATTTACCCTCTTGTTAGCTAAATTTTTCTACCGCTGGAGGATCCCTTATAGTCATTTATAGTTTAAAACCCACACAAATTAATTATGTTTCATACAAAATTAGCTTAATGCATGAATTTATACAGCTACTACGCAGCGTAGTAAATTTAATAACCACTTTTTATTATTGTTAGTTCCTGGTATAATTTACTCAAACTAATAAGAAAATTATTACGTCAAATCCGAAATGACTTAAGTAGCATGGGATATCTGCAAATTTAGAATGTGTTTAACTAAGTTCAATTCAAACGTAAAAAGGTTGGGTACGCTGTTTAAGCAATTACACCATGATTCATATTTCATTACAGTGGCTGTCGAAAACCTTTTTTTAGTGAGCATGGTTAAATTTTTGATCAAACACGATCACCTCTCAAATGACAAATTTGGCTTTATAAATGGCAATAGATGCAATTGTGACGTTTTATATGATTATAGAGATATTGGAATGCCAAAATCACATTTTAAGTGTTTCTCGATTTTTCCAAAGCGTTCGATTGTGTTGACCTTATTGCACTGCTTGAAAGACTGGAATATAATGGCATTCGAAGCGTGCATCTCAAGTCTAAGGAAATTCAAGTTCTGCAAATCTACAATTATTTCTTCAATTCTAGAAAATTGAATTGTGGTGTCACTCGATAATATATTTTCTGTCCAATTCTCTTTCTGTTTTATGTCAATGAAATAAAATTATCATTGCCAAACGGGAAAATCGTGCAGTATGGTGATGATACGATTTCTTTTGTTTCAACCAAACTTCAGACTCAGTTTAGGAATAAATGCATTTATTGGAATTAACAATTGTGTCCAGCATTTCTACAGTCTCAATTAAAAGACAAATTCTTCTAAATGTTACGTTTGGAATTTCGCTTTAAACTCAGTAGACCTCGAGTATTGATCCTGCAGCATGTTTAGCGGATTCAATACCAGAAGACGTACTCCTCGAAATTCCTGGGAATTTACATGATCAAGGTTTGACATGGAATGCTCACATCGATGTCATTTGCCTCAAATTAAGCCACAGGAATTAATGTTCTGAGGTCTCTAGTCATACACTGCCCAAGTCAAGTTCTGATAACGGTGTATTATGACTTGGTGTTGTGGGCTGCCTGTGCAGATAGTACATTTTCTCAAGTGTCATTTTACAGAAGCGAGCGATCCGCGCCATTGCTGAATTGATGTTTAAAGAGTTTGTGCAGGTTAACTCTCAAAAGGTTGCAACTGCTAAATTCTGTCTAGCCTTTACATTTTAGAAACACCTATGTATCGTATGTCTAAATGTACCTTGACTACGGGCCGAAACATTCATTTGTTTCGAGACTACAGGCAGAGACAACTACCGAACTAGGAGATACAGGGCGGCGGTTTATGAACGCTTGCCTTCACAGGCAGTAGTTCATTTATTTAACATATTGATTAATGAATTAGGAACGCCTCTACGCTCGAGGCGTTCAAAGAGCGTTTGAAACGCACTTGTTGTCCAGTTCATTTTATAATCTAAACGAGTTTCTAACGTATTGGTCTCCTAATCATATCCTAATCAATTTCAGGATTGACTCCCTAACGAAAAACAAAGAATCGTGGTTTATGAACTTTTTTTCACTGACAAGAGTTCATTTTAATAACGAACAGAATAGTAAATTAGGATATGCTATTATGGTCGAGGCGTTCAAAATTCGTTTGAAAACCTGATTTTCATCAAATGTGTGTGATAAATTAAACGAGTTTCTAGCGTATGACTTGGAGGCCAAAAATAAACAATACTGATTACCAATCGAAGTGGAAAGCATTTTTGACGAATGAATGTGGAATGATGGTTGCCACTCCATCCACATATAGGTATAAAATTTAATTTTGAAACATCCTTTGTATCTTTATTGGAGAATATCATCTAAAATGGTAATTTTAAGGAACATTTACACCTCGTTGTGTCTAAACAACCTTGATGTTCCAAAAAGTTCCTCTGTAGTGTTAGGTGAAAAACAGTTTGAATCGTGGTTTTCATTAAAACTTGGAATGTTGTTAGGTGATTACTTCAGAATCGGGATGTAAGAAATAGAAAATAGATCGTATTACTAAATATCTATACCGAAGGTTCATAAACATTAATAAATAATTACTATTGAGGATGTATATTTTCTTTCATCCTAAACGAGTTTGTCACAATACATGATGAATTAAAAGTCAGGACCTCCCTTTCCATTTTCCGATCGCCAAGAGTTTTCATCAAAGATTCCCAAACAGTTATACTTAATTAGATTTGTGTATGAATTGTTTCTTTTATTATAAACGTTTTTCTATACAGGGTGAACAAAACATCATTTAATTGTTTTCATTAAAAATTGTGTCGTGCAATAATGTTTCGAATATGCCAAACGGAAGTTAAACTGGAATATACCTGATATATCCTTTCTTACGTCCGTTTGTTTAAACATTATCAAAATTTGGAGAAGCTTGAGCTTTTAGTCATCCCGTATGTAAAATCAGAGATATATTTTATTGCAATGATTCATTTTTATACGTTTACTCACATTGAGAAATAGTATAATATCTAACACTAAAACAAAGATTACTGACTAAAAAAGTAAATTACCTATTAGAACATTTTGTCAAGCTACATTTGGAATATTTTTTACGAATTATTAGTTTGTTAACAAAATTTACAGTTTAACAAACATTTTAAATGGCTTTTTAACAATTTTGCATGATACAAATGCAGAAACTTTAACGCGTACCCCAATTATTCCTTTTTATAGAAGTAACAATGACTTTGTAATGATAATGCAGCGGAGAGATGTATTCCGTAAAAGACCTTTCCGGGATTTACATAATTTTTAATCCAAATAGGTAACTCTCGAACTCAATAATGTTAAACGAAATTTTGTAAAATTCTATAATTCAAATCTGTAATAAGCATTTGTTGCATATTACTTTGGGTTTCATGCTTATAAACGTATGCATGTGAAAAAAAATTGTAATATTTTTCTTGGTAATTGCATGGCGCTCCTGTGTACAAACTAGTTAAGTTGGCTTTAGCGAGCAATCAGAGAGTGATATGGGTTTAAATAATAATGTGAGACTGGATCTCAAAATACAGCACTTATAACACACAGGCAGCCTCATTATGGCAAGTCTTCTAGGGCTATATTGGATTACGTACGCATGATTTGATCTATATTAGTCTATTCAGGGCGGGGAGTGATAAACTGTAGTTAAAGCGTATAACGTGTTTTACATTGTCTTTCAACATTCAGTAAACACAAAAAAATAATATTAAAGTGCTAATGAATACATATAAAATTAATTAAAATATGGTTTCCGTCCGAATGTCCAAAAGGCAGTTATTGTTCGATATATATATGATACAATAATAAAACATATATATATATAATATAGTAATATATATATATCATATATATATAAATAGTATATATATGTATGCACATATAGTATATACAGGGAGTGAGTTTTTTAAAGTGAATTCCCATACGCGTACAAATTTTTTTATACACAACATACACACCGCACCTTAGTCAGCCTACACGTTTAAATTTGGACTACTTGCTCAATTTTTAAAGCGTTTCCAACTCAGGGGATAACACTTATCAAGTTGGCCGCCATATTGGCAAAAAGAACAATTTTATGAAAACTTCCACGTAGCTCCTGAAAGCCAATTAGAGAGATATTGAAAAACATTGCTCTAAAGCTAATCAGAGTAGATGATGTAGTAATTTGTGTGATTATGAATCTAAGAACACAGCGAAACATAAAATGAGCAGGGTGTTTCACAATAGCCACAACACTACGGAGTACATCTATTTATAAAAGTTGAACCACGCCACATTTTATGGAAAATGGGCCGTGCCAATCTTCGAACATAAATTTTGAAAGATGATAATTATATATATATGATGTTCTTTTTTTGTTTTAATTAACGAAACACGCAACTGTGTTATTTTCTTATGTCTTAACCGATTTTGAGGAGAGGCACTGAGGGTAGCAGATTTAAATTAAATTAATGTATAAAAAATTAAACTTAATTCTTAGAAATCAATAATCATGCATTCTGCATGAACTTGATACATCAAAACTGGCAGAGATTGGTAAAAAAAAAGGTAACTGTATTGGGAAATATGGTGTGAATTTTTTCCGAATAACTATCGTGAATAATTAAATGTTTACTTTAGTAAAGTTACAAGTAAAAGTGTACTAGTTACTATAGGTCGAGAAGTATACTTTATCAAATATTTTATTAAATATATATATCTGAAAAAAAAAAGATACTGCGAACATCCTAATAAGTATGCAATAATTTATCGTTTGTCTGCATTTCATTATTGAAACATTAACCGTATTTAACAATTTTCGGCCAAAAA